>NC_139452.1:17121376-17290812 GCF_963924565.1 Ascidiella aspersa
TGATCACACCTTTCCAACGATGCAAAAGGTGTGATCAAGGTCTACCCCAATTTGTTGGTTAAACGGTTGGCAAGTGAAAATTTCACTTCATTTTAAGGGGATGCTACTGGGAGCAAAAATCGCGATATTGCTCATATTCAATTATAAAAATGAAATTTTCTAAACTTTAAAATTTTTCGAATTTTCTTTTTTCATTGGTCAGGTACGCTAGACTTAAACGCCGTGCTGAAATTTCGCCAAGTTCCAATGCGAACTGTGTGAGCTACAGGCGTTTTACGATTATCGCGATCGGTTATAAATACGAATATCGGTTATCGTCGATTTAAACCCTTATCCCCCATATCAGTGGCATCGTGTGTAGCGTCGTTGGAAAGGTGTGATCAAGGTCTACCCCAATTTGTTGGTTAAACGGTTGGCAAGTGAAAATTTCACTTCATTTTAAGGGGATGCTACTGGGAGCAAAAATCGCGATATTGCTCATATTCAATTATAAAAATGAAATTTTCTAAACTTTAAAATTTTTCGAATTTTCTTTTTTCATTGGTCAGGTACGCTAGACTTAAACGCCGTGCTGAAATTTCGCCAAGTTCCAATGCGAACTGTGTGAGCTACAGGCGTTTTACGATTATCGCGATCGGTTATAAATACGAATATCGGTTATCGTCGATTTAAACCAAGGGTCTCAAACTCAAATTGCTCGGAGGGCCAAATGAGGACGTGTAAAATGCCCAAGGGCCGCAATTTACAATAAATAAGAACACAATAAAATATAAACACGTGTAGGTTGATTTTAGGCTATAGTTATTTGTTCTGGCTACTTTACTGGCAGCGTTTATCAAGGACAAGGATCTCGATATTGGGCTTCAAATTGTCGACAGAAACAAATCTTAGAGTTGCCTGCAGATGTGGACTGTCTAATATTGGCAAAGAAACTTCTTTGTTTGCAAAATGCTGGTTTAACTTTTTATTTTTTTACTTTGCCCTGGTAAGCATATTATGTATCGCGGTGCATTGTTTCGAAGTGCAAACCCTTGTTATACTTCTTCATAACAGAGATCTTCTGCCGGCAAATAAGGTAATAACTAGTACCTCTTACCGCGGTGACAAAATATAACTCCTCCCACTTAACTTGAAAAACTTTTCCTTCGTCTGTGATTTTTCTCATTTTTGAAGCAAAAGACAAGTGTAATTTAGCTTTTTAAGCTATAGAAATTTATTTCAATACTAGGCTAGAACAATCAAAGCCTACAACTCGACAATGAACAACTGTACAGAGTTTAATAGGCAATGTGACGTAATAGTAGATCTTTTACCGCATAAATGGTAGCGTTTGAAAGTGATATGACAGTGAAGTTTGGTGAGTATAGTTTCAGTTTTTTGAAGCAATTTTAGAGTGAATTTTAACTTTTAAATCTGATAAAAAAAGATATGTGGCACTTAAATATTGTTAAATACTTGGAAATCCAAAATTTTTACACGGGCCACACAAAATGTTCTCGCGGGCCGCGTGTTTGAGACCCTTGATTTAAACCCTTATCCCCCATATCAGTGGCATCGTGTGTAGCGTCGTTGGAAAGGTGTGATCAAGGTCTACCCCAATTTGTTGGTTAAACGGTTGGCAAGTGAAAATTTCACTTCATTTTAAGGGAATGCTACTGGGAGCAAAAATGGCGATTATATCGCATGGTTATTTATGAATATAAATATCGGTTATCGTCGATTTAAACCCTTATCCCCCATATCAGTGGCATCGTGTGTAGCATCGTTGAAAAGGTGTGATCAAGGTCTACCCCAATTTGTTGGTTAAACGGTTGGCAAGTGAAAATTTCTCTTCATTTTGAGGGGATGCTACTGGGAGCAAAAATGGCGATTATATCGCATGGTTATTTATGAATATAAATATCGGTTATCGTCGATTTAAACCCTTATCCCCCATATCAGTGGCATCATGTGTAGTATCGTTGGAAAGGTGTGTTAAAGGTCTACCCCAATTTGTTGGTTAAACGGTTGGCAAATGTTTTTATATTTTAATATTCGGCGAATATTAATATTTTTTTAAATTTTAAATTTTTTTTTTGATATTCCTAAAATATAGACCTGTATTAGTGTGGTTGTAAAATATTTTTTTCTAGGTGCTGAATAAATATGTTTATTTTGCCTTTGAAATTGTAGGATGAGATAGGGCGAGATTTTGTAGGTTGGCTAGCTCTTGGTGTTATACAGTATGTTAAAAATTGATTAAATAAACGAATAAAGTCTGTTAACATATTTTTTTTCTGTAATGATTGTTTCATTTTTTAACTTATGTGAAGAAATCGTATGTTTGTACAAAAAAAATTGTTTTTTTGATGGTTGTAATGCATTTTGTATTTTTACGAAAGGTGGAAACGGTTACATCAATGATTACCCGACTGGTAGAATTATGCGTGACGCCAAATTGTACGAGATCGGAGCTGGTACCAGCGAAGTAAGAAGGTGGCTCATAGGGCGTTCCTTCAATGACCTATTCAAATAGCCAATGAACAAGATATTCCGATTTAATTTTTAATCGAATCATTCATTTTCTGGTTGATCTCTACAACAAAATGCAATAATTTCTTTTCAAAGTTTTGCATTGTTAAGGTTAATCCTTTCTTGTGAATGATTCACACTGCTATACAGCTTAATGAATCAACCAGGTTATTTATTTTTTTAATCGTGGTATTTTACTTTGGAATACACTACTGAGTTGAAATTAATTGTGGTTAAAAGTACTGAACTACAGAACGTCAATTAAAAAGTATTTTCTACCTCTTAGATATAAAGGAACAGTCAAAATATTGCATTATTGCGGTATTAGCCTATTAACGAAAATATTGCTCCCCGCTTTGCAGTGTACAACCAAACCTTATTATTGATCCGGAATACTTCTGGGGGTTCGTTTAGCCAAGTCTAAAAACATGTTTAAAGTATTAAAATCACAAAGTTAGTAGAAGATATTTGGGGTCTGCTTTTTTGATACACCTACTGCAGCAATTGGAGCGTCTTTATCAATCCTTCTACCTGTTTCACGGTTGGGGATTACGCCCCTCACAATGATAAGTACATTTCAGAAAGCTAGATGCTTTTAAAATCACGCACTAAGCAGCACCAGAAAGATATCCATTATGGCTGTTGGCGGCCAGAAACGGTTAAGAACCAGTCCCCAAACACCAGGTAGTATTTACGAACAGGATGCAGGCAGCGGTGCTGTGGTCGTTTCTTTAAACCTGCTTAGCTCAGTCGTAGAGCGATGTTCGTGGTTTGGCCGAGGACATAACTGAGTTTAAATCTACCACATACAAGATTATTCTAGCCTTGCCAAGCTTTTACTACACTTTAGTTTAAGACAACTGATTTCCGTGATAGTCAGCACTACTATAACAGTGTTAAGTCTCAGTATATATTAAATCACAGCATGTTTTTTAATTTACACAGTTAAAATAGAAAAAATGCAATTTGGGCGCCTGGCTACGTGCCCCCCTGGAACCGCCCTGGTTTATACCATGTAGATTTCATGGCTGGATTACATAATCATACCCATTTGTGGATTACCTAAAACTTGTTAAAACAATAGATTTCGTTATCCCCGTTTTCACGTAATTTGAAAATTATTATTTTCTAAAATAACGAAAAATTTTGCAATACCGGTATACTTTAGATTAGATTACCTTGGTTATTGATCAAAACATAAGTTTTCGTATTTGTTCATTTTGGAATAAATCTAAAAGATTATCATACTAACGCATGTATCACGTAGGCCTACAAAACAAGAAATTCAGTCTCCATCACTAGTTCAGTAACTACAGTAGGCTAAACGGCAAAATACGCAAAAAGGGGCGATTTAAATGTAATTTTCTCTTATATATTTGGTTTATCCCACAATAAAGTCCGGACTTAATCCCCCATCATGGCCTCGTCTAATCTTTTTTGGTCCGCTTCTTCATTACCAGAATGTCTTGGTAAAATCGTTCACCATGCCCCTCGCTTACAACCTGCGCGAACTTGGCGCGCTGGAATAGGTTTTGGGCAATATCTCCGAAAGTTGTGACGATACAGAGTTGAAATTTTTACACAGTCCTTGTATTGGTTACATCTTTCCAGCAATCACACTTTTAGCGAAAAAAAAAAAAAATAATATTCAAAAATATGAATATTAATATTCAGTGATATTAACCCTTAACTGTTGAGCCAACAAGTTCATTTTAACGACATAAATAAGGAGGCACCACCTTTAAAATGAGACATAAATCATGTTTAAATTCATTCGGACTGGGTGTTTACTGTTTCTTTGAAAATTCATAACTGCCCAAATTCGAAAAAACGCCTTTCGTAATTAATGAAGTAACCAATACAAGGACTGTGTAAAAATTTCATATCTGTATCGTCACAACTTTCGGAGATATTGCCCAAAACCTATTCCAGCGCGCCAAGTTCGCGCAGGTTCGCTTACATACGTCAAACTTGATCAGAAAAGATGTAGACGAGAATAAGTAGCCTAGTGCATTTTCAGTGTCAGCTCGTCAAATCTTGCAAGATGCTTGTATTAAATTTTCCACTAGACTTAATAGGTAGTTATATCTGCTTTTATTTCTGCCGAGGTCATTGTACAGCAGTGCGAAATGACTGGGAAGCATTTTTTTCTAAAACAAACATTTTGCCTTATATCCCTTGGAGCGAAGCATTTGTCTAATAACTGGTCCTGTGAATACACCACCTTTGCTTCTTAAAGTTCAAATTTGCCATTGTGGAGCAATACAGCTTTCAAACTTGTGAATGAATCGTCAATTAACAGGCGGTGATTGAACGACCAAATATGTCTGAGCAATGCGACGAATGGAGATTAAAAACTGTAAAAAAGTCCGAGTAGATGGTATACACAATCGATGTCAGATTCGGATTCAAAGAATAAAATTTACCTACGGCCCCCAACATAAAACATAAATTGTTGCATAAGGGAAGTGCGGGACCCATGGAACATGGGGACCAATGGAACACTTGGATGTTTTACCACCTGTTGGCAAAACTAAGTAAAATTTAGGTTGTGGGAATGAGATTTTGTGTACATAACTTCATCTAAAAAGTTTTACAGCGTGCTATAGGAAATGGATTTAATACAATTTCTTACTTATAGGTGAAAATGTACTTCTTAGCTTGATATTCGTATGGTGTATTGATAATAATCTTCAGAAAATTGTAAAGCAGTGAAAGTTTTTGTGGAAAGAGGCGATATCTAGCTACATGTAGAAAGTAGTTTGATTCATTTGGTTCAGCGTACTGGACGAGTGATTTTCTTAGAAATTAGAGGACGTTTGGAACAGTATGTTTCATTGGTCCATCGATAATTTTGTGAACATATTCTTAGATTTTAAGGATACTAGTAGGCCATGTCAACTTTTAAGACCAGAGCATCTAAAACGGAATTGTTTACAGAGGACCAGGGCTGCGGAGTTGGAGTCGTTTTGTTTTGCTGGAGTCGGCCTCGGGATTTGAGTAAGACCACGTAAAACCACCAAAGTCCGACGTGCGCATGCGCATTACCAAATTTTGAAACTGTTATGGCCGCCAACTGTTTTAAATTGTAAAGACGGAATAGCATATGGTGGAAATTTTTCAACCATCTATTTGATTAAATATGAGACACCTCTATGAGTGGATTGCTGAATATCCACCGTATTTGGTTACGTAAATTGGCGGAATACTGGCTGTAGAGTCAACGTCAGACTCGGGACTCGACGAAATCACACATTACACTAAAATTCTGCCAGAAAAAAATATCATTTCTGCATTTTGTGCTTGTTTCCATGTGTTTTTGTATTTTATTCTTGTAAATTCACGTTATGCCATTTTTTCTACAACATTAATTGAGCAGTTATGCATTTCAGCAATACTCATTTTTTTAGATGTAGCCATGCTCTGTTACATACGCTTCATCAATTATTTTTTTCCTTTTTTTTCAAAGAAAATAACCGCGAGTGTTTTTGAGTTGTAATTCGAAAGATATGACCGAAAAAAAAAAAATCCGTTACACAGTCCCGCACCTCGAGTGTTATTGCTGGGAACTTGACAATTTTGTATTTGCGACATCTAGCCGATAGCCTACGTCAAGTAATAATTTTTACTGTTTGGAAAATGTTCGGTATCATTAAAACAAATTAGGCTATTGCAAGGTACAAAAATAATTAGCAATTGTTTTAAGCGCGAGCCACCATTTTTAGATTTAAGATTACAATAATGTGGCAAAGAGAGAACTGAACCGCAGTATTTTACACTTGTATACAGTGTTTTTTTAAGGTGTTTTGGGGGACCGTTTTGGATTTCTCCAGCGGTTTCCCAAAATTTGGACTTGCAACTACAGTAGAAAAGTAATGGTTGTTTCTCGCTATGTCTTGTCGATAATACGAATATAGCCTAGCCCTATACGATCAATAGTTCACGTCCGGAAAAAAGAACAAGTGGAGGCTAACAGCTGAATCAAAGAGTTATTCACAAAATAAGTGCACCTTCGATACTCGTCAATGTTTATTTCTGATTTATGGCGCATAATGATCAGTTTTTACGTGTGGAAACATAACAAGCAGAAGCCAACAAGCACACTTTGTTTGATTGTGCAGCAAACTTGTTTGGCGGCCGACGGCCGTGTTGGGCAGGCTGTTTGGTCGCCTGTCACAATCATTTAAGCTGTGCCTTGTCGAATAATTCATTATATGTTGCGTTGATTGTATGTAGTTTAAATGCCTAGGTTTGTACCGCATCTTTAGAGATTAATGTTTGTCCTAAAGTAACCTTTGAAATCAGAAATAACGTAATAATTGCTTTTCTTAAGAAACCTAGATTCGAGTTAATTCTATTCCTTCTAGACTCTTCTCTGACTTAAACTGAATATTATGAAGCTTATAGTGTCATAAACGTATTTACTCAACCTGACGTTTAGTTTTAACATTTTTTTGTGGCGTAACTTAACCGAAGCTTCTCGTAGGTGGGAGAATATTTTTGGCATTATATAAGGCGGCATATTTTGAGTGTAAAAGAGAGGAAGGACAGAAATTAAGAAATACGTTGAAGTGCTGACAGTTGCTATCAAGTTTTAATGCGTTATTTGCAAGTGCTATTGTAGATTACATCGCCCTTTTTGCCAGTTCTCTAAAGATTTTGATCAGCGATCTCAGAAGTAGAACTATATTCAGTCGTTAATTGATCAGCGATCTCTTTCCTGGTAAAAGAAAAGGAAGACGTGACAGTCGCTATCTTGAGCATTTTTGAGATAGAAAGATTGTTTTTGCGATAACATTTAGAATAGGCTATTTCTTAAATACTCTTTCTATTTTTTAACTTGAAAATTTTAAGTTTTTGTGAGTTATTTCAGGTGAAAATGTCGCAGCGTAAACGCTTATCCTCTGATAAACCTAAGAATCGAAGTATAAAGCAGTTCTTTTCTGGTAAACCGAAAACACGTAGCCTACTGCTGCTCTAACCGCCGAAACCGCATCTGCCAACAGCACCACAAGTTCTGATTGTGTTTTACTGAATGACCGCAATTCTGCTGAAAATGTTCAAGAGCAGTCGACTCTCCCTGTTGCATCGTCGACGACTGTTCCAGCTACACCATCCAACAAGATATTTCAATCGTGGATTAAACTGAAAGGTTTTGATGATGCTCTACGAATGAACGTGTTCACCCTCCATGCTGACGGAGGCATAATATGTTTGCTTTGCTCTAAGCATCCAGTAGCTATCACTGGCCGAGGCAAGTTTGCTGATGTTTACACCAGCGTACCCGCCAGACCTCAGCGCCCCTCTCGCTGGATATGCATCTGAGCTCGGAGCAACACCAGCAAGCAGTAAAACTGGAACAGAACCAACGTGTCTCGCTATTTCACACAAAGTATCAAGATCGTGTATTAAAAAACCAAAACAGTGGCTGAGACAGTACACCTAATTTACTGGGTACTGAAAGAGGAAGTAGCGAATCGAAAAGTTGCTTCCTTGCAAACACTGGTTGACCGCATTGGTCACAATGACCGGCTTCGTAACCTGCGACATACCAGTTCAACAGCAGTGACGGAGTTTATTTTGCTCATCTCCGATCATCTGACTGATCGCATCGTTGCTGATGTCAAGCAAAGCCAATGCTACTTTGCAGCAATATATTACATTTGTTCAGTACGTCAATAAAAAGGGACGCCAGGCAACTGCATTTTTGGATATCCGTCGGATAGACGCTCGCGGGGCAACTGCTGCCAACCTATTCCGACTTTGGAAAGAGGTCGCTGCTGACTACAGTCTTGATGTGGGTAAACATGTCGCTATTGCATGCGATGGAGCTGCTGCAATGATACGCCGCCGAAATTCCCTCTCACAGAAATTGACTGCACAAAATCCGATTACCTACACAGTGCACTGCCATGCGCATCGCTTAGCCTTGGCATGTACGGACACGGTAAAGGAGCTACAACACATCCAGGATTGCGAACGTGGCTTAGTCCAGACGTGGAAGTACTTTTCAATTTCGCCTCTAAAGACCGCAAAACTACAAGAAATGTAAACTGTTGATGTTGATTCGTCTGCGCGAAAATTAGTTAAAGCCTGCCGTACTCGCTGGCTATCTCATGGTCAGGCTGTAATCGCAATAAAAGCAGAACTGCCTGCTGTACACGCTACGCTCCAATATTTTGCTACCGAGAAGAAAGATTGCACAGCAGTTGGTATTCTTCATTTAATTTGCTCCAAACGCTTTCTTTTCTCCCTTTACTTGCTGAATGCTGCTTTGGTCCATCTCAACAAGTTATCATTGTTGTTTCAAAAAGGTAGTTTTCACTTTTCTCATATGCAGTCGGCACTTTCAATATGCAAAAAAGAGATTAGGAGCATTGCCAATTCAGATCAGGTTTTAAACAGCCCAAAACTTGACTGGGAGAAGATTTAAAAAATTTTACCAAGATCTCAAAATACACTTCTTGAAGATGATTTTAAACTGCTGCGATTCACCACAGAAACATACGGGAGGCACTGCTCTAAGGACACTGCGAAAAAATGTGAGGCACTGCGAAGAACGTTTCCCTGAGCCTGAGGTACTCTCTACTTTTCGAATCTTTAATGCTAATGAGATTCCTCTTGATACCCCTCAGCGCCAGCTTTATGGGAATGATGATCTCTCGCTGCTTATCAGAAGATTTGACATTGTTCCTGCTGAACAAACCTTGAAAGTACTAAATGACTATCAAACGTTGAAAGATAGAATGCTAATGCCAGAATTTGAGTTCTGCCAGGATCCCGGTGATGTCTGCAGCAAAATTGCTCTAAACAATGTATTCCAGCAAATGTTTCCTGAGCTGCATCGACTTTGCTGCATTGTATTGTCAATTAGTCTAGCAACCGCCTGGCCAGAGCGAGGATTTTCGACTCTATGTCGTGTTAAAACCAAGCAACGAAATAGGCTACTAGATATCACCCTGAATGCTCTAATCAACATTTCGATGAACGGTCCGAAGCAGCTCACTGACGAGGATGTACAAAAGATAGCTGAGAAGTGGCAAAAAACAAAGGACCGACGAACAGTGACAGTGCGAGCATTGAAGGCGTTGGAATCTGCAAACAACGAAGAAATGGAAGCTGGTGGATGGGAACGGGATTGCGAATCTGTTTTGTTGCATGAGATAGAACCTGAAAAATCTGTTCTGTGATTGTGCACTGCCAGTAGTCTAATAAATAATTCGTTTAAGCAAATATGGCTATTTTTTGGTATTTAAATGAAACACTTGCGGTCTCTTAAAACTACTTAGCGGTCACCCAAACCAAACCTTAAAAAAAAACTGCTTGTATAATTCTTTCCTAAACTCCGCTTAAGACCTAACTCCTCACGTACCTGAACACACAAGACTTGTAAAACTACAATATCACAAGCGGAATTATTTATAATACTATAGTACAGGGTGGGCAAATGTATTCAACGGAAGAGCCATTTGCAGAAAATACAAGTACCAGAGCCTCAAAATTATTTCAATAAAAAAACGGTAATGCAAGGTCAGCCGCAAAAATGACAGAATTGTAATATAACAAATTGGTCATAATCAACACAATAATAACAACGGTAATAGCAAAATATCACGCACAATATTTATTGATATCAGTCTTTTGTTAACTATAACTCTTCGGACTCTTATGTCTAGTGTTACGTCATAACGAAATGCTGGCCTAAATAAAGAAAAGAAAAAGAGAGAAACGTTTATAAACGGTACTCTTGGTAACCTTTACAATATTTTATAATTTTACTATTCAACTAGAAGAGCCACAAAAAACCTACCGGAGAGCCGCATGCGGCTCGCGAGCCGCAGTTTGCCCACCTCTGCTATAGTGTTAAGACCAACGACATAATAAATCCAAATACGAAGTAGCCTAGTATTATGCATAATTAAACCTAAAATCGTCGAAATTGAACATTGACTTGTCTGAAAAAGTTTTGAACTTATCGGAAAAATATGTAAATAAAAACTGTAAAAAGGGAGGGTAAGAGACGGTTGAGGGGGCACCGGTTGGGTATTGGGCGTTTTGGTATTGACGTTTGGGCGCCCGAATTTGAACGGCGCCATAGCGCTGCTGTTTTATCACCGGACAGTTTCTCCATGTGTGAGTTTGGGTTCGAATTTGGGTTAGGGTTGAATTTTTTAAGGGATTGGGTAAAGTTTTGGGTAAGTAAAAATGTTCTTTATACCTTATTCTGGCGTTTATAGGTCTAATTCCTACAGGATTAGGTCTTCTTCCGACTGTAGGTACCGTACTAGTCGTATTTTGGTCTTATTCGAAACTGTGTATGATTCCGCCCTTGATCTTATACTAACTTCGGTCTTATTGCTGAAGTCCTTGCGCACCACTTCTCGTACAACCTTGTGGTAGACTACGTGAACCACTGGCTGATAACCACTGGGTAAGGTATCAATATCCCGGTCCAAGCAACTAAGCCATAGAATCTACAATAGGCCTATGCATATTGTGATCTAGCCATAGTAAAGTAGTGACCAACGATGGCGGTATACTCATAATAATGTAGGCTACAGCGTTGCTTCTGAAATGCTATTAGGCTACCTAAATCAGTTCAGTTTGAACGGTAGGCTTATATTATTATCAAACTGTTAAAAACTACGATTTCTGTTTCTTTAAACACAAAATAGTGTATCAAATAGGCCAACAGCAATAAACATGTTGTGTGTTGTACTGAACCGCGTTCTTAACCATCTGACCTTATTTTCAATGGTTAAAACTAAGAATATAGGATGATCCAAGACTGCCAACATCTAGGACCACCATTTTGTTTTGTGAATTCCATTTTATTTGTGAAAATCGTATTAACTAATAACTACCGTGCTGATATTATTCAAAATGTTCTGGATTTATACCTGAAAGCTGTACGAAACCTTTAAATGTGAGTGAAAAGCAAATTTCTGGTCTTCGTTTGCACTTTTCCATTGTATGTAATTAATTTCAATTAGGGATATTCGATACTCACCGAGAAAAGAGGTTAATAAAACAGCAAGTATCACGATCCGATAACAAATGATGTAATTGCTTTGCTTGAATAAGTAAAATGGATTGAATTTGTTCAAAGCCTATATTTCCAGTTTTTTAGACTAAAAAATGGTTTATCGTTAAGAAGTTGAGTTACCTCCAGTTATTAAGCTAATATATTTTCGATAAAAGGTAGAAATCTCTGCGTTCAATTAAAAAATCTTGGCTAAATTCCCTATATTAATTTAATATCGGATCGGCACCGATATATCGGACATCCTTTATTTCAATTGTTTACTGTACAAATAAAAAGTCCGATAATCGCAATTCGCAATTGGATGACAGGACCGTGAAATTTTACGCATCAATGAAATCCAGTTAAAACTTATTACTGCTAAAAAGATTTATATACATTTGAATGGAAATACTTTTTTCAGCGTTTATTTTTCACACTGCTCAAACAAGGTTCTACAGGGGCGAAAGAACGAACGAAATCATAACACAAGTAAAATGAAACTTTTCCAGATTTCGAAATGGAGAAAAGCAAATAAAAACAGCCTCGAGGCAAATACGTACCAGAAAAAAAAAACTGTTGCACTTTATATTCATTTAAAAAACGCACGTACTCATTGACAACTATTAAATTATAATTAAATTTATTACCATATAGAGTGGCCTTCTCATTTTCCGAAAATACACTTTCACCTTGATTTAAATAAAAAGGAACGAAGGAGTCGAGCACCTGTATCCCACAACGAAACAGGGGAACTTCGCGGGGTAGATAGGTCTTTGTGGGGCAATACTGCAGTGCCGTACGCGAACAATATGTCACATGAACAAAACGTTTTACATAACACACACCTTTATCATGGGCTTGTGTACTAAGGGGCCTAAAAATCATCGCGAAATCAGAAAAAACGCGGAGAAACTTGGTCAGTAAAATGCCAAAAGAACGGGCGCCTTTATGGTGGACAAAGAACACTGCATTAGTTTTGTACCACTTGACGACTGGCTGATTGTCTATTACATTAGTCTGCAGTACACGATTGTTGTATGACAACCGCGTACAATAATATGGTCGATTGTTGTTGCGGGGTAGGGAAAAAATTGTACACTTTGTGGTTAACTAACATTCACCATTCTTGTGCTGCTGAAATATCGATTTTTAAAATTCTTTAAAACAATTGGGATTAGACCTACAAAATTGCAATCAAAAACGGAATGTTCAGTAAATAAACGTAAATCCAAAATAGTTATTTACGTTCTAAAAGCGTGATTTCAAGGTGCAATTTGTAGAAATTGCTGTCCTAGGGCTGTCTAGTTAAATCTTAAAACTATGAAGGGTACCATCTCAGGGACATCATCCATTCTAAAACGACATGAAAATACAACAAGTTTACGATGTCATTGGCAACGTGACGTCACGAATAAAAACTTGACAAAATAATTGGACATAAAAGGTCAAAGGTATTCGCACAAAAAATAAGATGTCAAATATAACATGATAGAAATGCGCACGCAGGCGGCGACGTAAAATAAATACTTTTCAGTAAAATGCTTCAAATTATTGTCAACAACCAGGAAAAGAGATAAATAAAACAACATGACATCACTTCAGACTGGCGTAATTAAATATTATGACATTTTTGTAACGATAGGGCGTTTTTGGGCACTTGGAACTTTTTATATATTATAACTGTTCTTGGTTAGAAATACGTAATCGATCTACTATAACCTAACTACTTTGTAAAGAGTTTGACAATACTTAGTTTTTTGGGAAAGCCTTGGAATCCCCGACAATTTCCTTTGCATCATGTAAAACGTCAACCAAATTGAAGATTAGCGTTGAATGTACTTGAGGTAAACAGTGAGCGAGTGATAGACGCGCGCATGTGTGATGTGTAGGGATGGAACATACCATCGGGATACAGTGGTCGCTCTAATTTAGCTGGCATTAGCAACTGTTACTAAGATGGGTCACTGTGACCCAAGTTACCCAATTGAAAAATGCCAACTAGAAGACATTATTCCAATAAACTTATACTTGTCCTACCGAGCAGCGGTCAATTAAGTTTGCTAATGCCGTCCCGGTAGATTGTGGCTTGGGCTGTTTTTTGGTTGGACGTTTACCTCGTGCCTACCGCCACAACAATGACACAAGACCCCACACCGATGGCAAGCTCTTAACAGCGGGTAGACGCACAGACACGGCACGAATAATGCAAATATGCCAAGTAGGAGCCAACGGCGCCAACACGATCGCGTGCTGTTTTGTGGAGTGCATGAACACATCTCGTCCGTATGGTCGCTTGACGTGTTCGGAAGGCAGCGCTTAAGGCAGCAACCGGCACATGAAACGCAACTAATCCGTTCAATGCAGACCTCGAAGGAATCCCGAGGCGCTTCTGGGCACGAACCCGGCCTGTTCTTATCGTGGTTAAATATTGTCTGACAGTGACGACATCGCGATCGTTCGCCGAGGTCTTCTTTGCATTTCCGTCGACTTTTCTCGTCGTAATCGGATGGTGTTAGCAGCGACGGCTGTTTGAGGCACTTGTGGTCCGAGTAGCCAAATGTGGGGCTGGTCTGGTACAACAGACTCTTGGCGTGTTGGTCTGCCGACGAGTAATCCTCGTAGCCCTTCATTGCGTTAAAGAAGTTATTACCAGTTCTATACGCAGCAGTGGCAGTTCGAGAATTCGGGCCGTAATGAGCGTTCGGGTACTTAACACTGAACTCTTCCGACACTCTGTTCCCCGTCCGATACGCAGAAGGGGTTTTCGACGACGCGATTTGAACATACGAGTTAGGTTTCGTCGGCTGCAAATCTCTTTGTCGCTCCAGGTGATCAAGATTCGGCGTTTTCGTTCGTCTTGAACGTGATCCCGAGTGAGTATTCGAATCCTGGCGATGCCGTGAACGATGGCGTCGGGATGGCGTCACTGCACGACGGGGTCCGGCTGTGGCATCATTTGAAAAGTTTGGTGGCTTTTCAAGCTCCTGAAAAATAATAACGGTGTTTACGGCTAATAGTTGACAAAATGCCTCATTGTGAATATCGCCGATCTAAAAAAAAGAAACATAACTATTTTAGTTCTTGCCGCACTCATAGTCTTCTTAAATCTTTTTCCGGCCTAAAATATTCTATTGTTCCACAATTAAAAAATTAAGGAAGCTTCTGTTAAAAATGAATAACCTTTTTTTTAATTTGCTCGATTTTTCCATGCTCATTGTTCACTGTAAAGAAAAAAGGTGACGAATCAAAACCTAACTAGATCTTTATGAATCGGTTTTGAGCTATATTTTCCAAACCGTAACATAGTGAAATATATTAAGAGTGCCCGAAACTGTCAAAAGAGCGCTTCACCCCCAGCAATCAATGCCAACTTATATAAATCCGAACCAAGACTTTATAAAGCGGTTGGCATATAACTATGATTGAACCAGGGCTTAACCGGAACTTTTAAATTGCTACGAACTGAAACTAGAACTAAACCGGATTCTGAAAAAAAATCCTTAAACCCTAACCGAACCTGAAGGTGAAAAGTCAAACGATTTAAGTTTAAGCAAAAAATGACTAAAAACATTTCGTATACCACAATATAACAGTTGATAATTATTGCAGATTGTACGAAACCAAGCTTATGACTCACTTTTACCAAGTTGCCATCTTTTACCGGCGGAAAAATGAAAGGTTGCGGGGAAACTACAGGCTTCTCGGGGGCAACGGTCACTTTGACGCTAGATTGACTTGAATCATTCGGTGGAGCGGATTTATGCGCGTGGCCAGGAATTGATGAGGAGTGACGTCGCATTGGCCGAGATGAAGCAGATGGATGTTGTTGCCAAGACGACGACGAGTAAGTTTTCGGCCGGTATTGTTGAATGGGAAGCGTAGAGAGCGAGTGGTAGCACTGAGGTTTTTCTGGTAACTTAAATGAACCCGATGACGCCGAGTTTTGCGATGATGTCGAGGGTTTGAGGGGGCGCGGAACGTCAGAAGGGGAACCACCGGGAGGGATGGGTGAACCAGACGACACCTGAAATTTTCATTTTTTTATAAACAAAAATCCCAACAATAAAAAAGGGTTTCAGGAAATTTATTTTGTTGTACTAGTTCATAAAGGTGAATAAGAATTA
Organism: Ascidiella aspersa; assembly: GCF_963924565.1. Classification (NCBI taxonomy): domain Eukaryota; kingdom Metazoa; phylum Chordata; class Ascidiacea; order Phlebobranchia; family Ascidiidae; genus Ascidiella; species Ascidiella aspersa. The sequence continues at coordinate 17,137,037 of NC_139452.1, forward strand.
AACTGCACAATAGGGACAAAGCTCAAAAACTAACGAAACACAATAAGCTTTAATTGTTTAAATACTGACAACTGCGGAGATATTGAATGTCAATTACAAGTACAATTTTGTCAATGCTATGTTTTGGAATTGCTTGACTAGTTTTCGGGCCGTTTTAAATAGGGTGTTGTATTTAGATAAAGGTTTAGCAGTTATGCATTTCGATATTGATAATTCTGACAACAAACACATTCTTTGAAATTATGTGAATGTTATTTCAAGAAAAAATGAATCAAATTTTTCAAAGAAAAAGTAAAATAAACCGGTACTAAAATAAATTAATAATTAAACTTACCGATTGTGGTTCATCTGAGGTCGTGCTGCTTCCGCAACTCAAGTTAATCGCTGCGAAATACAACGAAAATTAATCCGAATGTAAATACCAGTGAAAAGTAGAATGATATAGTATTAAACTCACTGGTGCGTTGCTGACACTAAAATTATTCGCGTTCGTTTACAAACATTGTATGTTTCAAAACATATCAATCCTCATAATCTTGACATATTTTGCTTGGTTTGTTCGCCGGTCGCCGGTTCGTAACATAACTTTTTGGTTACATGTGATTTGCCACATTCATTTTTTATAATCATGGTCTATTCACGAGGCTAGATGGAAGAAGGCCATTAGTTATTACCGGTAAAACTTTATTTAACCTGGGAAACGCCGTGTTAGAATTAAACTAGTAAATACCCTGTTTAACCTGGGCAACACCAGGTATTTCGTCTATAGAAAATTAAAAAGAAAGTGGAAGCTAAAAACGGGCGATTTGACTTAATTCCGCGACGCTTGGTTAAGAATAGCCAATAGTTCGGCTTAAAACACATTTCGAACAACTTAGAAACAACATTCGTAAAATAGTGCATACGCTTTTGCGAAGCTTTTTAGCGTCTAGAAGACAAAAAAAACTGCATGTGGCGAAATGGCTGTTGCAGCGAACGCTTGGCGGAACACGCGCGCTCTTCAGGAAGTGTTTATCCGTGGTGGGTGTGATTCTCCCACGAGATAAGCAACAATAAAAGGCAACCTCCAGGTCCTGTTTCATAGAACAATCGTTCGACACGAATCAATGTGCACCAAAAAAGGGTGATATCAAATCAGTGAAAGCATACTGCTCGTTGAGATGGCTGCGATTAAAATATATAAAATCGATGGCAATAGAGAATGTGTCTCTCTTGTTCTTTAACTGCTTGCAATCCATATTTTATAGACCAATACTTTCGATTATTTTGGGCATTTTACTACTTTAAGAAAGCTTTAAGAAAGAATCTGATGGACCGATCAGTTTTGTACTTTTTATGTACCGAACAGATAGTGCTGGCAAGTCGAACAGATAGCGTTACCGATTTGTTACTCAATGACATTACATTTGGTTCTTTTTTTATTTGAACATTCTAAACATAGCTCAGTGGATGCTGCTTAAATGGACCATACTGAGAAAAGCCATGGGGAAGTACAAGGCGAACAAATTTTAATAACATTTATCGTTACTTGAGGTTTCACGAAAACAAATTGTATTTCTAATGTTATTGTTTTCCGGTTTGGTTTTGGTCGAGATCAGAACTAAACCTTGATTTGAAAAAACAACAACATATTTATTCATTCTAAATGTGCAAAAATAGATGTCTGCTAAAATTAGTCCAGGACCATAAGAAGGGTGTCAGCTCAGGCAGCCCATGGACGCGGTGAAATTGTGACACAGTGGGATTGATTAAAGAATAAACAAGATAAAGAACAAAAAGAGAGAAAGGGAGGAAAACTCTATAAAGACAAGAAAGCCGCGCTGCTCCCGCGTCAGACGCTTTGAAATTTTATGAACGCCCCGAGTGAGGGACAGCCGCTTGAATTGTATGTTGGCTGTTGGATAGTACATTCCTTTTATGCAGATAGATCATTTCCTGTTTACAAGAACGACGTTTTGCCGCTTAGAATCGATACGTCTGACTTAGAAGGAGGGCGCGTTTTATCTGACGACCAGCCCGCCAAATCATCATTTTCGGGTGTACAGACGGGTGGTTAAAAGGCATCTTCTATGACTGTGACATTTATTGCAACTCCCAATCTGGGTTTCATTAAGTACAAAACACAGTGGTTAAATATTCACAATTTACAAATACGACACGTTTCACTAAAATATTTGCCATTTAGAAGCAGCATTATGTCCTTCATTTTCAATTGTTTAAATTGTAGTACAGCTCAATTAATATTACCAAAGTTTTAACATGTCACGAAAAGTGTACAAAATATAAATGTAGTGCTATTCTGACGGGTAATGTATACACTGTACAGTACACGCATGTGTCACTTAAAATATACTTTTTAGGTCAGACTTTTCTAGCGGTAAAACTTTTTAATGACGTCTTATGTTGCATAGTGCAGTGCAGTCATACGTTTACCGAAAAGTCATACTTTGTATTTAAAAATCTTTGTAATTGATTTCGCAGAATGGCATTAAAAACAGTGCAGCAAAGTACCATATGTCCATGTCAATATAAGTTATGAATGCGCTACAAAGAGGTGTATCATCGCAATAAAATACCCGTAAAAGCATGTTTATTTTTGGAGAAGTTGTTGGCCGAAATAATTCCAGCCTGTCAAAAGTGTTTACTGTACCATAACACGGCGCACGCCACGATAAACAACGTGCAGAGCGAGAGCTGTTTTCCGTTTCTTACTTCGTTGCACATGTGCAAGTCTGCGTGATAGGTGCGATTGCTGAAATCAGGATTTAGAAAGCGTAGTGCGGCATAGCTTAAACCTTTAGGAAAGACGTTAATTACAAATACCATGCAATGTTCTGACGAGTGACCAGTCATCAACTAAGACTCAGCTCAACTATTATTTTAATGGCAAAAGTTATTAAAATCATTTCTCTTGCGATAGTTGGTATTTTTTAATCGCCAATTTGGACAGTATTAATTAATATATGCTGTTATCAATTAACTCCCAGTTATCAATTTACTCCCAAACTTGTTGGGACTTAATAGGAATCAAGTCGATTTATTTAAATCACGTTCAAAAAATAGTGAAGAAGTTTATAATTGAAACTATGAAATGAAATCAAGTGGTACAGCATATTGCTTTAGCACCCTATGTGCCCGCAATAGTAAATACAGTATCAACCATACATTCACATGTCTTTCTGCGACACATTTATCATAGCGAAGAGTGGGGGGCAGCTCACGACAGGTCTTCTGGCCGACTGAATGGGAAAAGGAAATGAACGTTTCCTAGAGCATGAACTGGTGGTGGGTGCGTTTACCATATTTTTGTATCAACACATAACGATATGACAGGACGTTGCGTCACGTGCCCTCGCATGCACAGTTTGAAAGAGGCGACAATGTAATTGGAAATTCACCTGCACCGCCGACCATACCATCGCCTTACAAAACAAACTGAGGTCGCGCCACTGCCTCTAGAAAAATAGGCCGCACTTACATTTACTTAAAATGCTGGCCAACGTCGTGGTTTGTGAATTTTTTTGACATGCGATTATATTTCAGTAAGGCATTTTTCATTTATAGAATAATTAGATGAAACATTTAATAAAAACAAAAACCCTATTACTTAAAACAACTTTTTAAGTAAACTATGTTGTCAAATTAAATCAAACAAGTTTTTGACCATGTCGGTTTGATTACAAGACCGATAAGTACACATCTGTCTCTTTTGCTTTACCATGAACCAAACTTGTATTGTCTAACTATTCTACAAGTTTCAATAGTCACCTTTATCAAGGTTCTCCAAAGCCACCCTAACTCCTCGATCAAAGGAGCGGGCATCTGCAGTTCCATTAAAGGCTAGGCCCATCTTCTGGTCAGCTATCGTCCAATAATGAAATATGGCGCTGGCTTTTTTAAACGGCATGTTTATCGGAATCCTGGAGTCCAAGGTTGTCTGCAGTCAAAAAAAATTGGAGGTTGGCGTATTCTTAATGTTATCATATGCCTTTTTTAGAATTGAAATGCTTTTGACAGTACCAATTTAAGAATAGCATTAGTGCCGACCGATTTAAGAAATAACGATCCTTGTGGTTCAGCTAAACGACTAGTGTTCAGAGTTCAAACAACAAATCGATCAACACAATATTAAAAAGTGTAGTTATGGTACAATAATTTTATATTTCTAGGTGTTTTTACCTGTTTGTCTATTGCTATCATATTTTCATAATATAAACATGTTTCCTATATTAACGGTGGTACTTTCATGCAGTTATTAAATTTTAATTTTAATTGTGCGAGTAGAAGATTTGAAGCCAATACGTTGCATTCGAATATGTAACGCGGAAATGTTGGAAATTAAATATACTATATTATTCCACTTCCTCCTACATAAACAATATACAAGGCTCCATATTACACAGCAGGTTAAATTTAAAAGAAACCCACCACTTTGTCATGGATTCTATAAGCGTAAAGACGATACTCGGTGCGTATCAGATTTTCGTAAATGGATACTTTGCTGAATCCGGACCCGAGATGTGGTGACCAGCCCAGCTCGCCTCGTATCATAACGGTAGCGTCGACTCGCACGATAGGTCGGTCGCTGTTAAAGAGAGACAAAAAAACGTTACGGGGTCAATCCCATCCTGTATAAACAGTTTACGACGTCAAAATGAACAACAAAAAATAAGACAGCTAAAACATGGATTGGTTTCATCCCAAACAGCTGTGTAATGCATCACTTTCGATCCTCGCAAACCCCGAAATATTGTTTTGGAACTTAACAGAATCTTGTAAAAGAATTTGTGTTTTGTAATTAATAATTTTTGATACACCCGCCTATATAAAAATGTCCACTAGAAGTGACAAAAATGTAGCTTACTAGCAGAACTTTAACTGGGGTGTGGGGGAGACACGAGTCCATCCTCCAAAAAAAACTATATTTTTTTGCGATGTAAGGGCAATTTTTTTCTGTTTGATCCATTTAAAAAAATATTTTTAAATTAAAGGCATCGCGTACTGTTGTTCTACTGTAATATATTGATTCAGGGTCTCTTCAAAATCTAATTTCTGGTAAATTATATGGGCCGAAAATTTATTTTCGGGACATATCTTGTTTTTGCCGCTATTCTTTTTTGGTTTCCTATGGTATGTTTCAGACCGGTTTTTGTCCGAAGCTTTATAGAAAAAGTATACATCGTAGAACCTTCAAATTTTCAGACATGGCGTAGAGTGGTATGTAGGTGCTTTCTAAAAGTTTATGAGGCTGCACCCCCAGGGGCCTTTGCTTGGGGGGTAAAAACCTGAAATATTGCGTTTTAGCACTTTGTAGCTAACAACTGCCATCTAGTTACTATGTGCAATTATAGCCGTTTGCGTAAATATATTACGTCTTGGTAATATGGCCATTGTATCGTAAGCCGTAAGGAACACCTATCTGACTTTCAAAATAAGATAAACACAATGTATGTTTTTGTGCTTTGTGTACACTTTTTACGTGATTTCAATTCAGCCATTCAGGCATGGTTTTAACGGCCCACCCATAATATATACATCAAGCAACCTGTATTTATGTGCCCATTGCGACAAGTCTCCTTCCAAAGTAAAAGTTTGTGCCATCCTTACCGAAAAAAGATGCACATCCTATTGGCAAAATATTTAGTAATTGTACATATTTGGTGGTGCCGTAATTAAATCTTAAGTGCTGTGCATGAAAAATGTCGAAAACGTCACATTGTTTGTTAACTCAGTGAAAGTCTTGTAAAATGACCAGGGCGGATTGGTCATGAAGGTAAAATCGCAAATCATAAGGGGCACACGATCGATAAAAAGAACACTGTGTGACAAAGTGCACATGTCGCACACAGGCGGGGAGTCGTTGTAAAAAAGGACGATCCAACGAACCAAGATCGGCCAGGAAGCAAGGGTAGGGAGAAAATGAAGTTGGCGGGAAGTTGCGTAAGCGAACCTGGCGTGATTTGACAGCCAACAACATCGGATACCGAAACAGATTCTCTGTCAGTCCTCTATTCGTGTTTGAGTGTTTTGTGAAATTGTTTAATCCAAATTATATTGTGGTAACAAAGACATGCTTTTAGAGATTCGCATCTTCTCGATGTTACATGGGCATTAACAAATAAGCTTACAAAATAGAAATTTCTTTCGCGATATAACCTGGCATTTCTAATAAGAGTTAAAATGTCAAGCGAGTTTATGTTAAAAGAAAGTTTTGGCACCTCAAAGCTGTGATTAATACACAAAGAGCCCTTTGTATGGTATATTTTACGCGGTAGGTGTACGGTTATAATGGCGTAAACACTTTTATTTTAAGCTGAATAAGCGCTGCAAATTGTTCATATCGAAAGAAAGACGATAGCTTCGCATTTTACTGCTAAATCCTATGAGTTAATAGCTAAGTTATTGAAAAATTATTTACAAGCTTTGTTGTCTTTGGTTTACCCTGTATCTGATCGAGCTACCACTATTCACCACTTTTCACCACGTTCGGCAAAAATACTCATAACAAACTGACAATGGTAAGAAACGGTGGCCAGGTAGGTCAAGTAGGTAATTACGAAGATAAATATATGGTACTTTAAACCAGTGGTTCTCAACCGCCGGTCCGCGGACCGGTGCCGTTTAAGACAGAATACTTTCGATAGAAGCGCAAAAATTCCCTTCACAAATATTAGGCTAAGTTTGCAAAACTTTCGTTTAAAAGAGAGCCACATTAAAGAGAGCGATTTTTGTCCGTATAGACGCCACAAAACGCGTGAAATTTACAAGACAAAATAAATCAATTTTCATTTTAGTCGTTAAACATGCTAAAAATGGAGTTTGGTGGGGTCATAGATTCGTCCCTAGAAAGGGTGTATATGTTACAACTTACAACCAAACATGTAGAAAGTCGCCCTGGTTTGCATTTTAAAAAGGAGCCGAGGGACGGATTACATTGCCTAGCGGGCCGTATTTTGCCCAGGTCTGTTCTAGAATAATTTGATAAAAAGGCGAAACGTCAACCAATTAAAGCGTGTTTCTGTAAACAAAGTTTTTGAAAAGTCACTACGCGTTTTTTGAAACAGAATGTACATGCCGCTCTGGTCATATGGCGACCGGCTGCAAGTGTGACTGTCGTAATGTTTTGACTTTACTGTTAATAAAAACGAAATTGTTGGACTAAACGTTCTGCTAGATAACCTGAAAAAGACATTGTACATTCTTAAGGGTAAATCACATTACCTTTGTTCGTTTAATTTAAGCCATGCTAAACCACCCTTAACGGCTTTATTAACGATTAACGTCACATTTTGCACAAATTTCCAGCTATCATTGTTAAGAGTGTCAACCGTGTGTCTCGTGATTCGTAAACACCCGTACAGCTTGATCTGACCCGCTACTGTAAAATAATACCACAACGCACACTGGTAATGTTGCTGTGTGCTGGAAGAATACCAAACATATGGCGAACCCCAGCAAAGCTTTGGTAGACAGAAAAAAAATTAAACCGACTCAACTTAAACTATCAACGTCGCCGTCGCTGAAGAGAGAAAGCACATTTACCCTCATTTTGCTAAGTTTGAAATATACTTTAGATAAAGACATGATAAATGATGCCACTGTACAAAATAGAGAGAAACAAACGGACACATATAAGAAAGAATATCACTACGCGACCATTTAAACACACGAGGCAAGATTATATTCAACTGAATGTATTACAATATGAGGCATATGGTAGACTTTATAAACTCACTACCATTTCATACTTTTCGATAAGTTAAATATTTAACGCACGAAGGATTTTTTTTAGAAATATTGCCGAACAAGGATGCGTAAGATCTGCGTAAAAATACCATATAGTTAAATAGATGTCGAGCCTTTACTAACGCTGTTCGTCAAAAGACAATCCGAAAAATCAAATAGCGCACGTTGAATTTGCGTCACGGGGAAACCGATTGAAACTCGGTGAAGCACAAATCCGCTTGTTGCTCTAACGCCTTTATCTTACCCTTGTTAGGAACGTTGCCCACGAGTCATCAATGCTCAAAGGTGAAACGCGAACAGCTAAGTATACACCAAAACCATAAAAAAGCAGCCTACTGAAAACTGCTGGACGACACTAGTGTCCAATTAGATTGGGGAACTATATGCTACCATAGCTCTGGGTTTCTAAAACTTATATGAATGTTTTGCCCTGTATTACCGAGACTTAAACAAGGATCATGACCGGCGGAAATAAGATGATATTTTCACAATGTGATAGATGCCACTGAACGTCATAAGAATATACAACTTTTATGCCTTAGTTTGTATTTCATTTTTGTTTTCTGTAATCTAAAATGATTTTATCAATAAAAAACGTGTGACGCAAATTGGATTTGCACAAGCTACATCTCTCCTAAACTAGTTAAACGGAAACGCTTTTATAAGTGTAGAACTAAGTAAGTTAACAGTAAACTGTGAGTCAGAGCGCAGTACAAAACTTGCTTGCATTTCGGTACAGGAGAGCTACCTTGCGCGGTTGCCTTCAGCTATTGGACCACTAAACAAATATTTATTACGAAAGAAAAAAAATGAGTAAAAATACAGTCCTCTTATAAGTAAATGTCGTAACAAATGATTAAAGGCAAAACACCTAAATTGGTTTAAATCAATTGTGGCAACGTTAATTGCTTGAAATATATTTTATTGTGAACGACAAAAAATTTAAAGACACATAAAAAAACAAAGTATGTCGCAAAATTATTGACAAGCTTCGTAGCTTAAGTCGCCCAGAACATAAAATTATCTGCCCACATTCCCAAAATAAAGGGATTGGGCCGCCACGGAATTTAAAAATATTACAGAAAGTCGCACGAAAAAAATGTATTGTGTCAATGCAGTTACTTCTACAAACAAGATTTTCGCACAGCGACATTTTTTGCCACGTAAACGCTAAATTTATTGAAAACTTATCGAGTCCTTGTCAGTTGGAATTGTATCGTTAGCAAACACTGCGCCGCCGGAGTCCGGAACTGCGCGAGAACTCTTGCAATCGGAAGGGATGGGCCGAGAGACAAACAGATAAGACGGGGTAAAAGTAAACTTTAAGCGTTCTAGCTTTAACGACGCGAGTGTGTGTTTAGCTGAAAATTGTAATTATTGAATTTAGCAACACAGACAGACATTCCTTCACATGTGCGATCTTGAAAATACAATACTGTAGCATAACAAACAACAAACAAACAATCGCATGATCAAGTAGTGTTTTTGAAATAAAACTAACTATGTATATGCAAACAAGGAACGTAGGTATCGTGTTTGAGTAAGTTACATCTTTATGTAATCGTGAATTTGCGTGGCCATTTTCGTTTTACATAAGTTGCCTAATAAGCTATATTTTGGAATTTGTCAAGCAGGACGGATCAAAATACTTTCCTTGGCCCAGCACGGTGTGAAACTTAAACCTGAACTAACACACACACGTATGCGCAAACCAACACACACGCACAAACATACGTACGTCCGCAGCTGTATAGACTGCGTATATGGGTAATATATGCCTCTACATTATGTGCCACATATCCTTAGAGCTAACCGCGGCCCTGGCTCAGATTTGTGTTTGCAGTATCTTTTATCTCGCAGAGAAAGAGAGCGACACGAAAAAGTTGTTTTCTCCTCACTGTACATCTCCTGGTCATGTATTTGTACCTTAGGCATTGGCCTAGAAACTACAGTTCTACAGCGGTAAATGCTTAGCAACATGGCGGCAATGGGCTCGACGCAACAGCAAAATACACGACATATATTGGGTTACCAACATTGTTATTTGCATGTTGTGGCTTACGGATACGAACTAAACAAACTCCGCATTTCGCGACACCATTGACCGGAATAAAAAAAAAATTGTTTAATGTAAAAACCAAAAATTTAAATGGCACTAACATTTCTACAATTTTGTTATAATATTTTATTACTATTATTTTTATTTTAATAAATTGTTTTCATTCAACCATTATGCTCCAAAGTTTTCATTCTCGTGTTAGTAAACCGTTCTCATTGAACGTGGTCAAAGTCCAGCTATATAAGTGCACAAACATCAAAATCATTAGATAATAAAGAAAACTTGAAAATAGAAAATAGAAAAAGAGTAATATCAGGCAACTTGGCCGAAACAAAATTTCAATAAGGTAAAACGAACAAGTGAACTGCCACCATACCAATCCCTTTTAATAGTCGCAGTATCAAAGACGCATTTTTGAACATATAACGCGCATGCCCGGTTACGGGAGACGGGGAGCGGGAAAAAGCGTCAACGGCAATTTCCTGCGCTGTCAACTACAGTGAGGCGCATTAAACCACCCTTCCCTTGTTTGCCAGTCGGGCCGAAACGTGTCTGATGATGTGACGTGTAAGCCCTTCGAAGTTGGACCGAAATATCGAATTCATGTTTTTTTAATTTAAAAAGATAAACCATGACACTACACATATCGACGTTTGTTAAGATGCAAGTCTCTGTATAGAACAAACAGTTTCAGTTTTTTACTGGACTTCAGTCACCCATAAATTACAATTCACGTAACTAAAGCAAAACGAAAAAACAATACCAACATGGTATGTTGGAATGGGGATGTCGCTACATTTTATTAAATAAATTAAAGCATAGCAACGCAAAAAAACGTGTAAGCGGCCAGTACGTTGTACGTGTTTGCATATGCCGCGGGCCGCGGCCCCAGCAGAACAGCAAGTAAATAACGAGAAAGGTTTATCACTGTTTATAGAACACTTTATTTTACTTTTTGGTAGAAGAAATATAGGTTAGTCAAGGGGTCGCATGTAACTGGACCAGGTAAGATCGTAAGAGCATATGGAAATTGCACAAAATATTTTATTAGAAATACATTTGGTAGGTCACGTTTGTAGGTTAAAACAGAACCAAAATGTTTCCATTATCCTAGTAACAGCCAGTTGTTATTTGGTTTAACTACTTTCGGGCAATAAACTTATAAAGCAGGTTGCTGTACGCATTTTACCATGCCTTATTACAAAATAAACCAACAACAAAAATACTATCTGCGTTTCACGAACAGAAACGATGCATTTTATTCATTTTCCTAAAACGTTATGTGGATTACAGCACCCGTCTCGGGTCTCGAGCATGTCATTGGCGGTTAGTCATTGGAAAGAAAAGTTGCCATTTCACAAGTACTCGGGAACTGCACTGCCCTTCGTCAGTTATCATTATTGAAACATATGTTTCACACTTGCAAGTTAATTTTTATAATTTTAAGACTTACTTCCAATCCATCCTAGCCTCGTTGGCTCTAAAGTCCATTTTACCAGCATGGCAGGGGAACAAATCGTGATGGAGTTCAGAAACGGTAACTGTCGAGGTTTAGACAAATCAACCGGCAGTAGTGCTGATGTGTCGCATGTTTTTGATGTGATATTGCCTTGCTTCAGGTAACTCTACTCCGAAGTTTTACGTATGTCCAACAGTTGAGGTGTTGTCACATAGTAGTCCGATTTATTTAAGCATACCAATAAGGTCACAGCCGTAACCTACGAAGATTATTATAGGCGCAACCTGCAAAATACACAATTAGTCTGTTATTTGTATACCTTTAAGAAAATCATTCACAAGCTAAAACAATACAAAGAATATTCTTGCGCCCAAACTTTTCTCATGATAGTCTATGGCTTACTGCTGAACTTGTTTACACGGACAAAGTTAAACTCGTTGGCAGTTTGCTTACCAATGTGATACTAGCACATCAGCAGCCACTCGTTGTTGTCGGCTGTGCACTCAAAGCGCCATTTTCTGCTCACCTCGTGGCGTATCTTGCTGTTCGGCCAAATAAAGCACTTTCATTCATAAATCCTGCCTCGCGTTTGCGTACGCCATTGAGCGTGGCGACAACAGTTTTTTAGGTCTCGAGCGGTTTCCCAAACGTGACAGAAAGATCGTTTTTACGGTAGTACGTTGCGAGACTAAAACATGAACGGCGGATGTGAACGCGGCAGTCGTTTGAAGTGCTATATGCAAAGCACAAGCACCGCAAATACGAGGAACAAAACGTTTTCCCGGAAATCCATGCTAAGTAACATGGCGTACGGAATAGAGACAAAACTGAGCAAAATTATAAAATACAATGTGACACATGTAACCAAAGTGGGCGAAATAATAGTGTGATAATAATAAAATAAAGTACATCAGATATGACCATCTAAAACTTGAATTATTTCAACGAACTCAAATTCAATACATATGATCTATATAATATATACATAAAATAATTTCAAATTCACGTGAACTCGCTTAGCACGAGCAACTTTCTGCTGCTTAACGATTAAATGCCTTGCCGCCGTAGATTCCTTCGCGTAGTCGTCCGTAGATATTACTCGACTAATGACCGGGCTAATAGCATGGCGCTCTGTCATCCGCGTCTCCCTGAGGCAAAGTAAAGCGGAAGTGTCGGGCGGCTGATCTGGTTAAACTGCGCGCTTCGCCACACGGCCGACATCAAAACTGACATTTTTGACGGCTCACTTGCCGCAAACGCCACCAATATATGGCGTAACTGTGGGCATGAAACGCAGCACGCGAGGAACCGTAACGATCGTGAAGCTGCTTTAAATACCATCACTGAGTGCTGCCTCTGTCCATAAAAGATCGGTGAGATAAGTGAAACTACAAGTTCCGGTTATTGTTTAGTCCTATTCTCATTAACTAATTTCCGTAAAATACGTTATTTTTAATTATTGTTGTACTTTGTGCACAATCAAAAGGTGAAACCTGGTTAAACGTATTTCATCCTTTGATTAATATTTAGGCATTAAAAAACAAAGATTATATTAAAATAAATATATTTGAAATGTACATCTATATTTTCTTGCAATAAAATTTACAACTCAATACATTGCTTTGTTTATTAAAGTGTCAACTATAACTATGATATTATTAATTGCCTCACAAGATAGCTGTCGAATTATTAAATACCAAACCGCAATTAGAATTAAAAATACCGTCTAATCACAACAAAAATACGTCTATTTAGGTTCGGCGTGCCAAAAAGCATACACGCGGTCGTTTCATTCACAAAACGGCTAACACACGTTGTGAGTTTATGAATGGTTTTACATTCTCGCTTAGGGGCATTGCACTGCGCACGGTAGTAGCGATAATATTCGCACTGGAAACTTTCTAAACAGACATGCAATCTCGTTTGTGGCAAATCAACACTTTTTCAAAACGGGATATCCACTGGGGCCTAGTCACGCATTTCACAAATATTTTAATTTTGAGATAACTGACCTTGACAATACAGACAAGAAATGACGACACATGCTACCTGATACTGGTGAGTTAGGTTTTGTATTTGACAGACACCTCTAAGGAGCAACCAATACATTTCAGATGTGACATAACGAGTAATGCCCAAAATACTCCATCCATTAAAATATTCGTAAAAACCTGGCCGCACATAGCCACATGAAATCTGTTTAGCGATTAACCCATTAGTACATTGCACAGTAACAGTTGCGCAACAATGATTTAAAGACAAAACCTTCCTGTACGAGTTTCACACAATCCAGGCATTGTTTGGGACACTCGGATTCTTGCGAAGGAACCTTAGACGATTCTGTTGCCATCTACTTAAGCAGCCACTTCAGCCTTCCACCCCGACAATTTTTGGCGTCGAGCAGTCGGCTTACTAGCACATATCTCGCAAAGAAATAGGCCTGGTTACAAAATCGACCAGGGATTATTATAACACTACAAAAATAACTTAATAAACTGTAACGTCAATATACTCTTACCTTTTAGAAAAACAAAAGACTAGCTTAATATGAAATTTTACAAAGTAATTTTCCTAACAACTTTTCAAAAGTTAGTCAACTTACAAAACACGCATCGGCGTGCTAATTTCCTTCATAGCATGGACAAATTAGGATGCGTACCTATATCAAAAAACATCAGTACTGCCATACTACTCAAGCCGCCGAGTCATCGAGCTACTCGCTCACTCAACATAATTTTGTGAATGTAAACGGAGACGAGCGCCGGTCACGTGACAGCAATGAACGGCAGCGATCGATCAAACACTGGCTCGCTTCCGGGGCGACGAAGCTATACATTATTCAATGGCAGCGTTTTTCGCGCCTGTATCGCCAAGGACTTGACTGCAGTGTATCTTCTGGGACTAAGTTAGAAAATATGTTACAGTTAAATAAATCTCAAAGGGTGCTTTTTCGGAAACCAAGGTTTAGGCACAGTTTTGTAACGTTGCCATGATTCTATGTGAATATATATGTGAGTAATCAAAATAGGTCCAATCAAACACTTTTAAACATCTAGACCAGTCAGATTTTAATCATAAATAATTACCATAAAATAAAACTAGCGTTTTTTGCACAATACAAATGTTACCTATATTATAAAATCAATAAAAAAAAACTACAGCAATTAAAAAAACTGCCCCTTGTAATGAGTGAAGTAACTGAAACGTTTATAATAAGTTGTTAAAAAGTTATTTTAAATTAATGATTATGCAAAAACATGCGAGAACATTAGTTAAATCAGTGTGCCCAACCTTGATATGGCTGCAACCAATTTTATACAACCCGCAATTTTGGTAAAATCAGACTAGAATCATATTAATTTGGAGAAGTTTTCACATTTCTAAACAATTGTATCAGAATTTGCTGAGAATATCAAGAATATCAATTATCAAAACAGCTGGTTTACTGAAGTAAATGATATTACCACAGCAGGTGCTTTTGCCCATTCTATACTATTTTTTAGTTTATATTGTTTGAGTTTTTCTTTTTTAATTTGTCAGTTTAACAGTCTGCCAGTCGGTCAGTTTAACTAATAGTCCAAGGCGACCCCCCCGAGACAACCTCTTGCGACAACAAAGGGGTCTCAAACCCCAGGAACCACGAAGTTCAATGAATGCAAACAGTTTTTCAGCAAACCATATTGATTTTATGTACTACCGTGAATAACTTACAACTACACCATACTCATTCAAATAATTTCAAATGTATAGTTTTAACTTTATTATTAATAATTTCCTAGTCTTTATTATTATGACACAGATTGGAAAACATTTAAGTTGAGCAAAAAAGTTGTTTTTTAATTGGCACAACTTATTTATAAATAGCTGTCTGAAACTCAATATATATGAGTTACACAAAGCAGACACTGTTTTGGTATGAAAAATCAATGGTAAAAACATCAAAGAAAAAAGTGGAATTAATGTAGTTGTTACTAAACAAAAAACAAACTCCTGTTGATACTCAAATTGATAGTGTAACTATATAAAGTCATGTACAAATGCAAATGTTATCATATTGTTATCTCTGCTGGAAAGTATGGCAGATCTTAACAAGATCTTGGAGGTGCACAGCCCCAAAATAAGAGTGACGAGGTGCAAATAAGGTCAGAAGGACACCCCGCTACTAGAATGTATGTGAAAATTTGGTGCATATTTATTTTGTGGGGGTCCATGTTTAGTCTGTAAAAAAAATTGGGATGTACTTTTTTTTTTAAATGAAAGCACAAAGGTTTTTTCAATGAAAGCACAAAAGGTTTTTATACCCAAGGTATGTAAGCTACACAGGCCCTATTTAAAAACAAATAATATTCATATACTTATTGAGCTACATATATACACAAAACTTGGCACAGGTGGCAGCCAATGAAATTGTTGATAATTGTTTTGCGAGATTTGCCAAATTTAAGTTAAAATCATTAAAAGAATACAACATTGGAGATATCCAGTGTGCGGTTTATGCAAAATTTGCATGCACACCTGAATTATTAAATTGCACCCCTAAACTCCAGAAAAAGGTTGACTTGTGAAAGGAACTAAGGTGTGCATGAAACCTGGATTGCATCTACATAACAAAAAATTGGAACTCCACAGTAATTTTTCTTCAAAAAATACCATAAAATGCAAACAGGTAAAATATCAAATTTATAAACACAGCTCATGATTCCATCTATATCTAAATGTGCCATAGGCTATAAGTAACTGTAAAGCTAAACCAATGAGTGAAATAATTCATAAATCTTTTAACCAAAAGAGCATGACCAAACATTAATGTATTCAAACGATTATTCAAAACATTAATCAAACAATTTTTAGTAAGAGTGTAACATTCCTTAAGTACAAAAGCACATTTGCTACATACAAGTAAATAACTAAATTGCCAGAAGGGTAACTATATAAGCACAGAAATATTTATTTTCTAGTCACTATATGGGACCCCAGACTTATAATATTGATAAACAAAACAGTGATTAGTGATAACTGTACTTATAGAAAATATTTTAAATATAATACTGGACAAGACTTTGAGCTGCCTATCGCATTAAGCTTGTGTAAATGTGAAAGTAGGTCAACAGATTACTTTAACATATACAATGGATTTCTGGTAGTTTCAAATGCTTTTAACCGCTCTATTTACCCTACTTCTGTGGATTAAAATACAACGTTCGCCTAAATAGCTGCAATACACCGAGCGGCTGGGCAACATAAAAGGAACACAACCGTAAAGCAAGGCGATTTTTCAATGGGCTCGTTTACATTGTGTGGGAACAACAACAGCAATGCTGTTAACAAGTACATACTGCCGCAAGCGACCTAGTAACAGACTTAGACCACTAATTCAAAATGTGGATAATTTCAATTCAATTCTAATATTATTTGTAAATGGCTTGTGGACCTAATTCGAGTTCTAATTCTGGTTTTGCCAAAAATGCTACTTTGTTCAACAACGTTTTTAGTATCTTATTTTTAACAAAACATTTGAATTAGTATTCTTTGGTCGGAACAGTGTATATATAGCATACATTACTATGAGAATAAATTGCGATTTGAACTAAATAATTGTCATTATCAAAATGTATTTCTAGTTTAAATTATACAGCGTTGACATTGAATTAAAATTGTGTCAACCGATAAGCTCTCGCCCGGAAGAAATAACCTGCGCTAAAAATGTCGGTATGTTGTCTGCGAATTTCTGTCCTGCCTAATTTTTTTCAATCATTGCTAAAATATTTTTTTCGGTACGCTAACATTCATTTCGGTGTTTTAGTTTTTAGCATGAGTCTTGTGTGATCAGTAGGGCGATTATTATTTGACTTATCAAGAAAATTTAAATTTGTTATAATTTACATGGTACAATGAAACATATGTACACACATATATGTGTGCTTTCAACTGAGATCTAGCCCTTCTGAAGCTGCTTTTTGACCAACGATAACGGCTTACGTATTATTAGTACACCGAAAAGCCATTGCAGACTCACCGAATCTGTCGATAAATGATGCAAGCAGAGCAGACTAGAAAAACAACTAGCCTGCAGTGAGGTTCGAACTCACGACCTCCGGTCAAGCCGGGACCGTCGCTCTACCAACTGAGCTATGCAGGCTCAGAAGGGAACGAGTCGAGAAACAACCATACGCCAATTTACATGGTAGGTCAAAATTATTTCAAGTCAAAATCGACTAAATCGCAAGAAATCCAGACGCTGACGCTGTGGACAACGATCAGCTCAAGCAAGCTTTACTAAACTGTTACGATTTGAACGAAGTAGTAAGTTTCGCAGTTCAAAACCCGAAATAGGTGAGAGTCCTTCCCAGTTTGCGGTGCATCTGCAGAATTACCTGCAGAAGTGGGTAAAGTTATCGGGCGCAATTTTTGACTCGGGCGATGTGAGTGAGCTATTCGTCAAAGAGCAATTTCTAAAGTTGTGTCCTAAAGAGTTGTCGACTTACCGAAAGGAACAGGCACCGAAGTCCTTGGAGTCTCTATACCAGGGCCGGATTAACCAATAGGCTAATAAGGCTATAGGCCCTGGAAAAATTCGGCCCTCAATTTTCACCATTTACGTTCTGTGCTATTTACGTTTTGTGCTATCACTTTTAAGAGGAACACACAATAAAACCTAAAAAGCAACAATACCGTACCTAAAGCAGAAAAAATTATAAACTCATAGAATAAAGACCAATGACATAAAGCTTAAATACACAGATTACTGCCCAGTACAGAATGAGATCAAAATCGTCTGAATAAGACTTAAATCTGTCAAAATACGTCCTAAATTCATCTTAGCGTTGTCTTAAATGGGCAAAATAACACCTGAAACTGTAGGGAGAGAGTATGGGTCGATCGGGCGCTGCGTTAGGTCTGGCATGGGTCGTTTTGGTGTCGACGTTCGGACACCCTAGTTTGACCTGCGCCATTAAGGCGCTGCTGTTTTTGCATTGGATTTTTGGCCCTGTTTGGGGTTATTGGTGGGTAATGGGTGGGGTTAGAAAATGGATAGGGGTTAAAATTATTAGGGGAGTTAGTGATGTACTTAGGGGTGAGGTTTGAGGATAGGTAAAGTGCTGTTTAGGCCTTATTCTGGCTATTTAGGTCTTATTCTGACGGGTTTTGGACTTCTATTTCGGTCTTATGGCTGGAGTCCCTTTTAAGCATAGTAGTGATGTTCTTAGAGGTTTAAATATCGATGACATCATTCATAAGGTTGGTCCACACTAGACTCGTCTGGCGTTGCGGAAGTTGAAACTGTACAACTTTGACGCTTTTGGTTCGGTACGAGGAAATTCGCCGTTAACACTGGCAACCGTTTAAGTGTGATCTGGACAACGCTAGCGTTTTGCGACAGACGCTAACGCTAGAAGCAAAAGGGATTTAGTGTGAACCAACATATACGTATGCTAGCTGCAAGGCAAGGAAAATGTAATTTTCCATATAAGCTACATTGTAATAGGGGAGATGTGGGACCAGTGACTCGAGAGCTGTTTTCCTCTTTCCATTTAAAATCGTTTTTGAGGATTTGAGACAATTAAACGATTTTTGAGGTAAGAAGGAAAATTATGTCATCTAATAGAATTTGGATTTTGTTCTTGAATCTAGAACAGGCTTTCTCAATCGTGGCCGTCGGCCCCCTTGGGGGGCCACGGGCATAACTCTCTAGCTAGGCCGTAGTTTGCAAAATCCAACTAGGCTACACAAGTGTCTTTATTTATTAAATTTGCCTGTTAACTTAATTTTGTGATTTTAATTATGACCTTTCTTGTAACGTATTGTAACTCATTTTTATGACACGTTTTTTGATTTACTCGTAAGTAAGGATGTTCAAAGTAAAATGTTGTATCCTTTTATTACGTTTTTTCGCGAAGTTTTACGTACGTTTGCAAGTGGCAAGATTGGGGGATAAAGGTCTGTCCATTACTGTGTTGCTTTATATGTAGCTATTGTCAGCGGTTTTTCGGGCAGCCAATTACTTGACGATAACCTTCGCCTAATCTTCAAGTTTCCGTCAAATGCTGTTGGGCAAGCAACTAACTTGTTATGCCTGGTGCAGAGATTTCCCACTTTCCTTAAAGAGTTTGCAAAAGAACATTCCATCGTAAAACGCGCAAGGTATGCTACGGGGTTACTCAATGTCAACTTTTATGCCAATATTCAGCTAGGCCAATGTAATTCATCCGGCCCGCCGCCTCTTCGACAAACTAGACACGAGTCCTTTTCAAATAGGCCTATTTTTTACTTTTTGACTATACGTTTTCGCGCTTCTTGCGAATGTTCTTTCTACGTTCGGTTTGTCTACGTTTTAATGCTGTCTTTTCAAGTAGATCTGCGCTTAAAAAAAGGTTAACAAACGCTGAATAGATTAACTATTAAGGATATTGCCTTTCCTGAAAGTAGTTTTATCACACTTTACATAAGTAGTATGGATGACTAGGTTTGGACTCGAATTTTAATTTGCGCCAACACTTTACTTCCTCCGTAAACGTAGTTAAACACATATTTAGGTGCAAAAGAGATCCGAGACCCGCCTGATTGACAGTTGTTCTAACATTGTAATATCACAATTCTTAGTTAACATTTTGTGCGGCCCGCGGAGGACTTTCTGAGATTGGTTTTGGCCCGCGACTAGAAATAGGTTGCTGCCCCTGAGCTAGCTTATGCACAGCGTGTTTGCCAAACAATAGTAACGCATTATTAAAATAAAAATCTAGGAATCATCAAGGCGAATGTAGTGAGAAAACATTATTCGAATACATAAAACCTCGTGAGGAGTCCTAAAACAAGCTTTGCAATGACTAACTAAGTTAGTTTAATTTAAAACGACTGATTTGTTAAATAATTAGAAAGTAGGCGCACTTATTCAACTTTTCTCTTCTCACATTTTGAATTAAGTGCTGTGGTATGTTGAAGGGTAGATTAAACACGTTATGACCTCAAAATCCTGTTTTACGAGGTAAATAAAAAACCTGCAGATGCAAAATCGTCAAAAGCGACCTACTGGTCCCACAGCTCCCCTACAATGAGTCTATGACACTTAATTACATTTATTACATGTTTTTATATTATGTTTGTGTTATTTTGCAGTAGCCTAAATTTGTGGCTTCGTTTGCAAAATTAGGCCCTTCCCTAGAAAATAGCCTTAGGCCCATAGTACCCTTAATCCGGCCCTGTCTATATACCCAGTGTTGCAGAGCAGTTCCAGACGGCACACAACCGTGAGTTGGCCCAGGACGTGTGTCAGTGTGAAAATTGTCAAAGGTATAATACTGAGAACAGACCCACGAGAAGGTGCTTTATAAACGATAAGATAGGGCGTCTAGCCAAGGATTGCAATTCGAGCCGTGGAATGTTACACAGTCAGATCACGGATATAACTTGCCTCTGTCGAAAGGTTTAGTTGGCGATAATACAGTGACTGTATCAAGAGACCCGGTTGAACAGGTATTCCGGTTGATAAGAAATTTTCTGTTCGAGATGACCTTTGTTCGAGATGACCAAATTATTGACACCTCATCAAGCTGGCCAACGGCTCTGTCGTGGCCAACGGCTCTGTCGCGATCCTTTGCATGATCTGTGCATCGAAACATTCAGGGCGCTAGAGAAGCGGAAGACCCTGGTCCATTGTGGGAAGAAGCGAATGCTGTCCCAACGCGTTTTTAATAGAGACCTAACAAGGATAAAGAGAAGCCGCTAGTGGTACCAAAATGTGATGAATGGCCTGTGACGGACAAAGCCGAATTCGAAAGGGCACAAAGAGAAGACACGTCAATTGTTAAACTAAAAGACGCAGCGGACGTAGTGGTTAAGAGGGAACAGGCAACCAAATTTGTAGAAAAAGACGGACTGCTATACGAATATTTCAATACCCGAAACACAGCAGAGGAGAATGGATGAAACAACTTGTTGTGCCAAGTATAATCTAAAAGAAAGCGTTATTAAGGTTGCCCATGATTCCATTATGACCGGGCATATGGTTATTAAAAAAAACACTCGACAGGATCTGGAGGAACTTCTTTTGGTCTGGCATGCGTGACGACGTAAAGCGATTTTGTCGATCGTGCTACATTTGAGGACGGCGGAAAAGGGCAGTGTGATGAGGGGTCTCTCTGCATACGATGAGTTGCTGTGGATTTCATTGGCCCTATTCATCCTCCCAGTGAAGAGGGACACAGATACATACCTACGTTGGTGGATTACGCGACGCGATACCCGGAGGCGAAAGCGCTAAGGAATATAAACGGCTGAAACCGTGGCAGAGGCACTGGTCGACATGTATAGTCGATTGAGAATTCCTGACGAAGTGTTGAGCGACTTAGGAACTCAATTTGTTTCGGAGTGTATGCAAGAAGTGAACCGCTTCCTTATGATGAAGCATTTGACGACAGGTCCCTATCATCACATATGTAATGGGTTGTAGAGAAATTTAACGGAACTTTAAAGAAAATGCTCAAAAGGCTGCAAAGTTCCTCAAAAATCAACGGGATTTTTACCCACTTAACTACTTTACGGGAGGACGATTCGCCAACGACTGGGAAAATCTGAATTAATACAAAAATAAACACAGTGCCCTCTATCGGCATTTATGAGCAGGTACATGTACTACATTTGACCCGGTCTTAAATTTGTTTTGCACCAAAACATCAACTTAAGACTTACCATTCCTGTTACAGGGGGATATAAAGTTTCTTTTCATCCAGTTTCATTAATGTACTCGAAATGATATTTAAACGTGACATGGGGACCCCATTAAGGGTGAAACATTTAAGATCGGTTTGATCGATGTAGGGGAAGGCGGGGCAAAACGGACCCCTTAAGGGATAAATGATATATTACGAGTTTCACAAAATATTTTTTGATGAATAGGGTATCAACTGAAAGGTCTTACTGAAAGTTACTCCCATGCTAAAAAAAAAACTGAAAGAAGCATACCTTCTGAATAAATTAACTTTTGTTGTCTATTTTTAAACGGGGCAAAACGACCCCCTGGCGGGGCAAAACGGACCCCACTTATAAAATATAATTTATGTGCCTTGTTGTGTGGAAATGCCGGATCAAGGA
This sequence comes from Ascidiella aspersa, assembly GCF_963924565.1. Taxonomy (NCBI): domain Eukaryota; kingdom Metazoa; phylum Chordata; class Ascidiacea; order Phlebobranchia; family Ascidiidae; genus Ascidiella; species Ascidiella aspersa. The sequence continues at coordinate 17,159,389 of NC_139452.1, forward strand.
TTTGTGTTCAAGTGACGAGTAGAAATTTTCAGAGACATTGTCACAAGTTACGTCACAACGTGACGTCATAATTTAAGTAATGGCCCAGCAAACACAAAACGTTATACAACCATTTTACAACGTTACCAATTGGTTGTAAAGTGGTAAAACGTCGAAACACAACAGAGTAAATGTTAAATATTGTTTTTTTCCCGAACGTTGTTCTGTTTTCCAAGCTAAAACTAATGTCCCAACGTTATTATAACGTGAACATGAAGTTTTTAAAAAACCGAAAAATACAAACGTTTATGTAACGTTAAAACAAGCGTTTAAAAATCGCAAGTCCTGAACATTTATTAGGACGTCAACGTTGCGTTTTTTATGACGTTATTGTACTTTAATAGGCAAACATTTAAATGCAAATTTTTAAACATTTTTTCCATAACGTTTAAAAGTCGTACATTTTAAAGCTATTTAATCATACGTTAACGATAAGAATTTAATTACGTTATGTCAACGCTATAAAGCAACACATAAACAGTAGTTTTTATTTTTATTTTATATTACGTTGAAAAAACGTAACACACTATAGGTTTTACTAAAGATCCCATTTAACGTATGTGATTAGACGTTAATGTTATAAAAAACGTTGGGTAAACCTTAATAAATAACTTTAAATGAATATAGCTTTGTTATAATCGTTAAAAACATTTAAAATCCGTACCTTTTTAACAGAGTTATTTAAACGTCTGAGTGAGTTGTGAATAAAATACCGTTGCTTAAACGTTTATATGTAACTTATACATTTATAAAATAAAGTCATGCTTATATAAAGTTATACTTAAGACCTTATTTTACGTATATCGTTCAACGTTAAAGTTTGAAAAAAAAAACGGACTTTATGTAAACCTTGCTGAGTAATGTTATAAAATTTAATATTATTTTAATTATAAATACCGTTTAAAATCCGTACTTTTTCAACGGAGTTATTTAAACGTTTAAGTTGTAAATAAAATACCGTTAGCTAAACGTTTACATGAAATTTATAAAAGTATAAAATAAATAGTCACTCTTATATAACGTTTTACTTGGACTTATTTTACGGATATTATTAAACGTTGGAGTTTTGACAAAAAAACGTTTTTTAAACCATCGTAGGAAACATTTAAATATATTAGCTTCATTTTAACGTATGATAAACTCTTAAAAACGTTTTGCTTATGATCCTATTTAACGTATATGATTAAACGTCTAGGTTTTGAAAAAAAATGCGTTATTTAAAGCGTTTCAACAAAGAGATTTAAACCTCTTTGTTCCGAAGTAACATTTAGAGGTGTAGCTCACTTTAATTTTGGAGCAATTACGTTTACAATCCTAACAGTTGGAATCGAGTTAATCTTACATTTAAGGTGCGAAGAAAACATTACCAAATTGATTGTTTGAAAAAATATACATGCCATATAAATTGTATATTTTCTTATTCAAGTGATTTGTCAAACAAACACTTATTTGGTAAATTTATGAAGCATATTGCATATATTCTGACAATAGATACATGTTGCTGTATTTAAAGACATTATATTCGTTAACTTTGCCTTGACATCAAACCAATCACATGTAATTTTTTTGTGCCTCGCGGAAAACAGCGCTATTGGTATGAATGGCCTGCTGGCTCGCAACGACCTCCCATCCTGTCCCGCTTCGCTACCGCGCATATAATTTTACTCCACACGACGTCCGATTGGCCGATATGCGGATAACATCATCACAATCGAGTTTGAACGTGTTTTGCGCGAACATTTAAACTTTGAGGAAGTGCAAGTTAGGGCAGCTTCGCGCTGTTTGCTATCAGCGGCTTATCTTATTCGCCTAAAACTTAGACTTTATTATCAAATATGTATTTAGGTTAATAGGCTAAGTTGTATTTCTTAGCTTCCTGTACAGGTTTCTATAGGTAAAATGGTGCAGTGTTTGATGAATATGATGAATTTTGTGATGTTTATGAAAATATTGCAACTAGATCTAACGTTTGAAACAAGCTTTATTATATCTGTGGAAAGTTTGCATATCTGGGATATTGACAATGGATATATCCGCAAAAAGTGTCATTAAATACAGATTGTTCTGTGCAATTTGAAGACTCCTGGACATTTTACATGTTCCTAATTAAGTTGGCTGCTAATCAAGGTAACGTTGTAATATTTTTTAATCTTTATTTACCTAAATAGCATACTTAATAAATTTATTACATAACATGTATGCTTTTTATTCATTTTATATGAGCAACAGATTTTTTAACACTTTTAAGACTTTATTTTTATATTTGAGTTGTGCCCAAACCGCTATTATAAGACACATGTTCATTGCCCCTTTTGCACGTCCAAAATTTTTACCCGCACAGCATCCCTATAGCATTTACTTTTCTTTATTTGGCGGATCCAAGCTCCCATTTTTAGTAACAGGCACAAAATGTCACCGGGATAGAAATCATGGGATGCCTTCACAAACTATGACAAATTACTTCATTTACCATATATTTTTTAATGTAAGCGTAAAGAATGCCACATTTGTTCAACTTTTACCCACAAGTAAACATTAGGATTTTTGAATATTATATTTACATGCAGTTTAAATATTGAAAAATATACACATTAAAAGCAATTTTGTATTGCACTATATATTATAGATTTTAACTAAAATTTAAGGCAGATCTACAGGACTGCTTAACAGATTACGTTTATAACCAAGTATACATCACAGATTACGTTTCTTACCAAGCAGCACAAAAGGCTTAAACAAAAAAATGCGTTAATTGTGTTGTGTGGCACTTTCTTAATAGGACAAAATATATTTGACAACACCTAGTTATTTTTTTGCGTATTTATCAGATGAAATGGCTTAAAACTGCATTTTGTATATCTAACAGATATATATTTCTGAATTTCGTTATTTTATTTGCATTATAAAACAGAGTTATTTTTAGGAACATCGAGATGCCAGTATCCAGCAGCGACATGTCCTCATCCTGCACAGCAGTAGGCTATCCCCTACGTGGGATGAATCCGATTGAAAATGCCATTGATAAAGATTCGTTTGGGCGAGACTAATAATGTAATAAAATTTTGCAAACACAACGTTGTGAGTACGTTTCTGGTAGTCTACACATTTACAACTTACAACATTTTCGTACAACGTTATAGGAAAGTCAGTAATAAACGTTTACGTTTGTAATTTTTATCGTTTTACAAACGTTAGTTAGAGTCTACACAATTACGTCCATACAACATTTCCGTACAACGTTATAGGAAAGTCAGTAGCCTAATAAATTTGTGTGTTTTACGTTTATAGAAAGTTAGAATTGACGTAATATTTATCGTTTTAGAAACGGTAATTAGAGTCTACACAATAACGTCCATACGACATTTTTGTGCAACGTTATAGGAAAGTCAGAATTGACGTAATATATGTCGTTTTCAAAACGATGCTAGGAGTCTACACTTTACGGCAAAACAACGGTCCGGAACAACGTTATTGGTAGTTTAAATAGTCTAATAAAAACGTTTTCGCAACGGTTTTTATAGCTTGAAAATAGTTTACTAAAGTAAGCCAAAACAAACAAAATAGCACCATACTAAGTACTGGTAGTATTGTCACTCTTTATAAGTTGCATGGTTATAAATAGGCCGTACCGTACGTAAACTGCCTTATATTTATCTTAATTTATACCAACTCATAAGTATTAAAACAAATAGCAATCGAGCATTTTTACAACAGATATTGGTAAAATTTCTGATTGTTTGGCCTTCCTACAAAACTGATCTAAACATATAATATAACGATTTATTATTTAATTTTATTCAATTTCCAAAATGTCTTACTGAAAGGCTAATCAAAAATACAAACAGTGCAGTTTTAGGCTAGTAATAACATATAAACTTGTGAGGGGTCCGTTTTGCCCCAACACTATTAGTCGCATGAAAGCCTGGTTTCTTTAAAATCGTTTAACTTAAAACGCCAACTGTTTCGGATTAATAAACACACCCTTACCTACAAATTATTTAGCAAAAAAACTCCGTCTTTACTTGAACTTTACTAACAAACGCATCATTTTACTGCGCCATCCTTATATCCATATCCCCCAAACACATTTTCTTCCCTTCCTGGTTTGTGCGAAATCGAATCAGTTTGATTTTTGTCGACAAACGTTTTTTCGACGATAGTCACTGTTCAGAAAACAAATATTGACGCTGGCAATTTTTGTTAACGAGAAAGGTGAGGGGTCCGTTTTGCCCCGCTTTCCCCTACTCGACATGATATTTCAACCGAAATTTTGGGTTTGTTTTAGCAACCGATCCGTTAGAAATTAGTGCATTTATAAGCAAAAAGGTCTACGACAAATAGGGCATCCAATGGCAGAAAAGTCTAGACTTTTAGACCTTGAGGTCTTGGCAATGCACTAATTTGGAACTCCTGGCGTAGATAAATTGAAAATATTCGCTTAACATTCACAAAAGATTACTAAAAGTGTGAGATAGCATTAACAACACTTGACCCACCCTAACCCAAACGCTAAACCCTAACTCAAATAATGTGCGTTAATGTAATAGTTTTTTAAATGCTGGTGAAAAAGCCCAAACTCGGGTGGGCATAAGATAGTTTCTCGTCTATGGGACCATAGGATTGTTACGTCACAAATTGAGGTATTGGAGCCTAAAGCGTTTATGTAATTATTAATTCAATGCACATTATTTGGGTTAGGGTCCTGGTTAGCGTTTGGGTTTAGGTAGGTCAAGTATTATTAAACTTAATCTTTTGAAGCACAACGTTAAAAAAAAGTCGAAACTTTTTGATCCTTTGGATGCACTTTGTCGTAGACCTTTTTGCTTAAAAATGCACTAATTTCTAACGGATCGGGTGGTTTTAGGCTAACAGCCACCCTTTCTAAACGCACCAAATTCATAACTTAAGACCGGCCTATTGGGGGTCCACGTGGGGCCCTTGAATGCTCTAAATAGTCAAACCTTTTGTACTCAACGTGCTATTTAAATCTCTGCTTGCTCCCGGGTTATATTAATGTCTTATTGGTTGGCTACCCAGACAACAACTCAAACAGGATATTTGAAATTAAGATTTGTCGACAGGTGTTTTGTAAACAAAAAACACAGTCCCCCAAATTTCTCCAGCGGTTTCCCAAATTTTGGACTTGCAACTTTTTGGTATTTAAATGAAACACTTGCGGTCTCTTAAAACTACTTAGCGGTCACCCAAACCAAACCTTAATAAAAACCCTGGACTTCAATATGTGATAAGATAAAATCTTATGAACGCCCTTTATTGTGGTATTGCCGCCCCGAAATAAACAAAAGGCTCACAATGCCACCCGCCCACAGCGGAAGGCACCGCTCATGTTAGGAAACACTGTCTTTAGCTATCCAGCTTTTTCTTGAAATATTAATATGAAATGAGAAAAGTGATATTAAAAATATTTCAAGTTTTCAGGAAAGGAAATATTTAAGTAAACCGACAGCGTAGGCTTAAGCGATATAGGCAAAATCAGTTTTGAACATGACAACTTTTTAACTATACTTTGCCTAATTCAAAATGCTCTTCATTTCCAATATAGGCTACTATGAGAGAAACTGCGGCTGCTTCATAAACAGCATAAAAACAAAGAACATGTGGAGGTTGGAGCACTATAATCTGGACCAGCTATAATAGTGGTAAAATCTGACGCACACACACATGGAGTTGGTTGTTGTAAAAAAATTATGGCATTAATTGTTAAAATGACTATATCAGTGCTCTTCTAACGGTGCACCCTAGGAAGCACCAAAACATGCATGGGCACCAGTACGAATATTTTCTGGACAAAGTGGTACACGAACAAGTCGAATATTGTACAAACCTTCAACCTTCCGAATAAAATGAAAAAAGTTTCAACTTCCAAGAAAGTATAATTTTATGCAGAGTTGCTATACCTATAGCTAGTCCTAAAAGGTAGCCTACTATAGGACCAGGACAGAAGTACCGGTAGTATTAGATTTGGATATTTTAGGCAAAATAATTATTTAACTGAATGCTTTTATACACAGTATCTGGTAGCTTAATTTAAATTTAGACCTGCCATAATAAAAAAGTAGGCTTAACGTATGTAAAAGGAGGCTAAAATCGCGCTGAGCGTAAAATACATTGTATTCATGTAACTTACAAACTAACTCGTTGATGGACCGGCTTTTGATAAATAAAGAACCACTGGGTTACACGAACTACCAGTTATTTAGATCAGAAATTTTCAAACTTTTATACTCTTCGATCCCTTTGGAATTGTCTGTTTCTACCCGCATTTTTTGGAAGTAACGTGTACCTCCGGTGTAATAGGTTTTTAAGTTGAATTAGTGGTGAAATCAAGCCAACTTTTTGGTACATAGTATCAACAGACGGCCATCTTCTTGAATGTATTTAAAATAGGTTTTCAGTTGCACATATGTGCACTGCATCGAAAAATAACCTTTGGTTTCCCAAGGTTACTACTGGTTTTACACGTCCGTTATGACGTAATTTTGTAAAGTCATCTCCGAAAATCTTTATGCGTTCCAGAACGAAAACTATTTTACTTTCCCCCATACGGAAAGTTCAAAATTTGCATGTCGAAAAACAAAGTAAATTTGTATGGATGTAACTGCTGGGTAATCTAAATTTAACGAGGATTATGACGGTATGTAAACTTCACTGTTTGGGCATAAGATTCAACCCACCCCACTTATAGGTTGCGTGCTACGTTAGTTTAGCCACCACAATGTAACTAACGTACGGTATATGATTTATTGAATATCAAACAGAACGACAATTAACATGTTGGACCAGCTAGAAGTCTTGTATTCAGTATACATATCATGAATAGTAGCTTTCGTCCAGTACGTAACGTAACGTCTTGGTGAGGTAAAAAACAACAATAAAGGAAGTGTTGGTTTGACATTGGCCAGTTTGTTAAGCCTAGTTCGTACTTCAGTATGCAAATAGCTTTCTAAAGAAGTAGTCATTAAAACAAACCGGACATTTATTTGTTACAACACTGCTTAGTAAATATAAAATTGAACAAAGTGTCATCAAACTTATTTGACAATCAAAAAAATGTTGTATCTACTGTTTGATAGGATTAACCTAATATATTTAAAAGCTTGAATCATTATGTGTAAGTGCACAAAAGATTTTGTCCAAACTTGGTCGGTCAGAAGAGTTAGCACCGCGGTATATCATTCGAAAAACCACTGAATTTTCAACATCATCAGTTTTCGACAAAATAAAATCACCTCCAAGCTAAAAAGGAAAGTTCAGGTTACTCGAGACACTTTCCATTATTTAGGCTGTTTATACAATCTAAACATACTTGTTGTGGATCATCTTGAATATTTTCAAACATTTTGGGGATGGGTTCATTTCTGGCCATAGCCTCTCCATAGAAAAATAATGCCTCAGTGTGGTACACCTAATAAAACATGCGGTTTTAAGCAGGTAGCAGTGTACCTAAACATAACAGTTCAGTAGTTACAAATACAGTTTTCAATAGTGAGTGAACAACAATGCACATGTACTCATAGAAAATACACTGCAACATTCTTCTATCTTATATCGGAGTATAAGTGGGAAGAAATGAAAAACATTTTTAAATACCTTTGCTATAGATCTAGGAAGACCAAGAGCTGCATAAATCTTTCGATCAGGATCAAGAAATAGTGAGAATCTACAACCGGTTTCATTAAGCCACAATTTTGCTCCTTCAATGACACCAAATGATACAAGAACAACATTACAGCTTTGAGAGGTCAAGTCATTCTATTAACAGTAATTAAAAGAACAAATTAAGGAAAAACTATGCTTTATGCTTTAATATTATAATATTGATATTGCATATTTCTTGAAAAAGTGTCGCTTCCAATCTAAATGATCAATTATAGCATAACTAAGTAAGTTGAACTTGACAAGTCATGTTTGGCAATGTAATTCAGTCAGAATTGGTCTTAACATTATAAAATTAAGTTGCCCTTAATTGTTAATTAACACACATTATTCTGTAGCACCCTAGTTTCTTGGAGAAGCACTCCCTTGATCCAAGACAATAAGAAAGAAATAGCTTCAAACAGAGCCATCTTATATTTTCCTTTATGTTTCTGTAATTACTTATGAACGCACAAATCGCAAAACTTTTACTACTTACATAAGCCTCAGCTAATGCCTTAACATGGTTTCGTCACGGAAGTCAGGCAAAATGGCGCAGAAGAACAACCAAGCAATATTTTTCATTATTTGGAAATAAAACTTGAGCGTTTAATGCTTCCGTAGCTTCCGTTGCTACATTTTGAACAGAAAAGTCAGGAAAGACATCACCAGATTTTAGTTGGGTGTCTTGTATTGTACAAAATGCCACTTGATTGTCAATTTTACATAAAAAGGCATTCCATGCATCCTGAGTAGAAGCAATAATGTTAAAGGAAAACAAGATGTTTAATATCAGGTTAACATGTACCTCAAAGGCAAGAAAGTCATTTACAATCTCTTGTACTGTCAAGTCTCTATATGAATCCTTCAATTGCAATTCCAGCTGTTTCCTGTTTCTTACTTTTAGATTTAAGCAAAGGTCACGGTAAATACCAAGAAGTCCAAGCAACATTCCCAGTTTGGTTTCAATAAAATGATTGGCAGATTTACTCTCTGTTCAAACATAACTTAAGATTAAAAATAAGTGAATAAATAAAAAAATGCAACAAATTATTTTAAAGTTTTAATACAGTTGCGACAATCTTTAAGTCAAAAGTATATTGATCATAGTCGCTATAATAAATTACAATAAAATAATCATCAATTTGAGAAACATAACCTACTCACACCTAAGTATATACACTAGTAAACAGTCATAGAAGTCAAATATTTTTTAAGGAAGTGTGGGTAATACTTTTCGATCTTTGGGTTAGATCTAGGTCAGAAACATTTTTAGGTAATAGAGCCATGAAAGCTACGTATTAAATTGTGATTTGAATGGACTTTACTTGTGAACAGCATGTAACTCTCCGACATACTTTTTGTGGCTCTTCTAACATACTTTTTATGGCTCTTGAAATAGTAATACATAAATTGTTAGAGAAAGCTTATCTAAACTATGTGTTGTATTTAACAAGTAAAAAATAAGACAAAATGTATTATATTTTCATAGCCAGGCTTTAACTAAGTTTATCACTCACTATGATTTAAAATTGTATTGTGAATGTTTCGAAGAACCAAACTAGAATGATATTAGTCTATTACAATGACTTTAAAGAGCAATGCATACAATTTTGCTGTTTGCAAGCTTTTGGCTACTAATTTTTATTATATACTCAGTTTTTTTGGTTAAAATTGTTCCTTTTATGACCGATTTTAACAATATGCAGTTAATATATGCCTAATTTGTGTACAGGGGTTGGCTACCATATCACACCCTGCACAAACTGTGTTTTTTGCCATCTTTAAAAAAAAAATTGTGCCTTGTGCGACTTTTAGATTTTTTTAGTTTTGTTTTATCCTGCTTGGTTGACATTTTTTAGTAAAAGGCTCTTTGAATACTATTGCATGTTTTCTGTCTATTAAACATGAACTTATCTTTAAAAGTATGGTGGCCTTTTTTAATTACAGTTTTGGGTCATTCTATGATTAATTTAAAGGGCCGGAACCCAAGTTCTTAGATTTTCTTTATATTTTAAACAGTTAAAGAACTTGAAGAAAAAATAAGATTGCAACAATTTTGAGCGTTTTGTGATGAGCGGTTGTGAAGATATGATGTTTTGAAATATTTAACCACTAAGTGGAAATAGGTCGTTTTTTGGTTCCGCTCGAGTGCTTTTATCTCTCTGGAGGCTTTATTTTGCAGCAAAAGCCTGTAGTAAAATGCTATTCCACCATTTATTGGGGTGCTGGTTTCACAAATGATGCTTAAAACACTATGTGGTTATTCCTTCTATATGAAAATTGCATTTGAAGTTTTATGACTTCCGAAGACTTTTCCGAAGCTCTCTGCAGTATTTTTTCAATTTTTATGTTGGCAAAATAATCTTTAGACAACATAGTATTTGGACTTTCTAAAGTGGTTCTTGGTATTTTACAATTAGTAATTGGTTTAATAGTGTACCCAAGTAATTGGTTATTGTCACAAATTTAATTATTGTAGACCTTTTGTGCCGAACCAATGCGTTTGGCCGCGTAAACTGCCGTTCAAGTGTTTTCCTAGGGGGAATAGGACATTGTGTGAATTTCGCAGCCTCGGTTTTCTCAGCGCTGCATGATATCTTTGTGTGCGATTTCGTTTTGGATTGCTTGGTGTAACATCATTATTCGTCGGGTGGATACTGAGAGAATCGGACACATTTTGAGCACAGTTTGCAATTTCAGTGGTTAGAGACAAGCTGTAGCCTAATGCGAGCACTTGGTGTGCATGGTTATTTGCCTTACTGATTATCTTTCTGTCCAATAAACGTCTTGCAAGTCATTCCTATCCTTAGCAGCTACTTTGGGGATGGTGTCCCCATCTAGTCTGCGACAGTTATGAAGTTTCATATTTGAGCACTTTATTGGGTACACTATGCACGGATCTGTAATGTAGCTTGATAATAAATTTCAAAGCCCTAATAAAAAATTTTCAATAACAATTGCGTCCTGCCTTTTATAAGTGATGCTTTGATTTGCTTTTCAGCCACACTAACTGAAGATGATACAAGTTTGTATCGATACGTCTTAATCAAGATGCTTTCGATCTACTCGACCTTTTTGGCTTTGAAATTTATTATTGAGCACTTTATAATTCAATAAAAAGTGATCAAACTTTAAAATGTGTTAATACGCTGACTTTTGCAACTTTACATATCAACTATTGTACAGACATACAATAACACATTGACTGAAATATTTCTATTCAACATATTGTATAAAGTTCTAGAAAAACAAATACATACAAGTAATAAGACAAAGTATGAAACTTCGCAGACATTTATGACAACTGGATACATTTTTTTATTAATTACAAATTTTCACTAATTGAAAATTTATTTACTAGGTATAAAAAAAATTTAAATAAATGGTTTGTTTCACAAAATAAAAAACATAATATTAAAGGCAGAATTTTTCAACCGTGTCATTGGGCCCCAGGGGCAACAGGCATGTCATATTTTAATTTTAGCCAGTTAAACCATTTTTTTTGGTTTGCGTTATGTCCAGAGATGTTTTTCGAATTCATTAACAAAGGGAGCACAAAGTGTTTAGTGCTAATGGAAGGTAGCCACGACACATATAAGGTTGAGAACCACTGGTCTGAGGCATCAAGCAAGACCCTTTAAGCAACTTTATCTGGCAATATGTCTAATAATATTTATATTTTATACAAATATATTGATTAATTACTTTCTAGACTTCCTGTAAACTATCCAGCTATTTCTAAATATAATTTCTTTAAATTCAAGATATTAACTGTTAAAAAATTATTACTATACAAGCACCTATTTCGTTCTCATCCACTTGAAATCATACCTATCCAACATAGAGAGTCATATTGACATGTCACAGAACCCATTAATTTACTTTGTTAAAGCCATAAAAATTAAAAGTGCCACTATAGCTGGAGTCTGAAATTATGTATTGTCATCTGGTTTGTCTGGGGCCGAAGCGATATACTAATGATAGGATCTTGTTTCAGGAATAGTATTTTCCACCTTTTTGCTAACTCCTTTCATGTTGCTTCAAGTAATTTGCTGGAGTCTTGCTACTTGGTTAATTCCACCAATGCTAATTTTACAGTAATAAAAAACATTGTAACATACAGCATTTGATTGAAATGTGAGCATTTTTCAATAAGTCTTGAACAGGGCCACCAACTCCATCACTAGGAGATATTTGTAGCTGAAAAAAAAGATATATTCCACTTTGATTTCAAAGTCCACTGAGCGACTGCATAGATTCATGAAGTTTTATAATTTTTTTAATCGCAGGGAACATCCATCTGAATAATAGCGGACTTATAGCAAGAGGTATTCGGATTTTATTAGGTTTCATTTTATTGGCCTTGATATGATGATATTTGCTATATATTGAATGAAATACTGCGTAAATTCAAATACTGGAATTAGGGTTGGCAAGCCTGTCAATTGACCGGTCAAATACGGTCAATTGACCGCAGTTCATTTAACCGGTCAAATACTAATATTCGATTCAAATAGTGTAAATTTTTTAAGAGTTGTTTTGTGATTTGAGTTGTTAATAATCTTGATTGTAACTTTTTTAAAGAATTCAAATATCAAATTGTAGGGTTTACCTGATGCAAACGCATGTTCTGTGGTAATAACAAAGTGTTTGTAAAAGTAAAGTAGATTTATTTTGTTTAGAACTTTAGAATAAATGCACGTATATGATGAATCGCGTTTGTCATAAAAGGAAACACTAGTTGGGGTATACCACAATCTTAGGCTACTTAAAAATTTAGAAGAACCAAATCCCTTGTCTTTAGTGAATCCTGGTGATGATTTAGAAAAATCAGATAGTGACAAAAGTTGTGACGAGGAGTAAAATACTTTTTTACCTGATGCATTTACTTGTTGTTAACTTTCGTTAATAAACTTGGTGGTTGTAGTAGTGGTAAAAATTGCTACAGTAACTGCTACAGTATTGCTATAAGATGGGCATGGTTTTGCAAAAATTCTTATTGATAGTCAAAAATAAATTGTTTTTGTTTTACAAACCATTGTATCTGAGCCAAAACGTTCAAATATATTTATGTTAAAATCAAGGTATATTTTTAACTTCAATTGCATTATGATAGTGTTTATAGTATTTGACCAATATTTGACCTATTTGACGAGTATTTGACCGGTCAATTGACTGGATTTTATTTGACTGGTCAAATGCCCAACCCTAACTGAAATGCAACAGATCTACACAGAGTTGCATTTCAGCTTTTGAATTTACACAGTATGTCATGGAATACAGATCTATCTACACATAACAAAATAATCACCCGATCCGTTAGAAATCAGTGCATTTCTAAGCAAAAAGGTCTACGACAATCAGGGCATCCAATGGCAGAAAAGTCTAGACTTTTAGACCTTGAGGTCCTGGCAATGCACTGACTTAGACCTTTAGGTAAACTCCCGGCGAAGATAAATTAAAAATATTCATTAAAAGTTCAGAAAAGATAACAAAAAATATGAGAATAGGATTAATAACACTTGACCCACCTAAACCCTAACGCTAACCCGAATCCTAACCCAAATAATGTGCGTTATTTTAATAATTCTTTAAATGCTGGGGAAAAAAGCCCAAACTCGGATGGTTTCTCGTCCATTGTATTTAAGATTATTACGTCACAAATTGAGGTATTGGGGCCTGAAGCGTTATAATTATTAAATTATCGCACATTATTTGGGTTAGGGCGCTGGTTAGCGTTTGGGTTTGGTTGGGTCAAGTATTGTTAAACTTAATCTTCTTATGCACATTTGTTAATGCAAATTAGTGCATTGTCCAAGACCTCAAAGTCTAAACGTCGGACTTTTTGATCCTTTGAATGCACTGATTGTCGTAGACCTTTTTGCTTAGAACTGCACTGATTTCTGGCGGATGGGGTGAACTAATCTACACGTAACAAAATATCTGAGAAGTTTTGTACATTGTCTCATTGTATGTACTTCTTTTTCTGGAATCTTATACAAAATGTTAAATAGAAATATCTAAGCCAATGTGTTATTGTAGTTATGTCTGTACAATAGTTGTATGAGAGGTTGCAAAAGGCAGCGTATCAGTACATTTTAAAGTTTATCACTTTTTATTTTATTATTAGAGGCATAAATTTGAAACTTAATAACCAATTACTAATTGTAAAATACCAAAAACCACTTGAGAAAGTCCAAATACTATGTTGTCTAAAGATTATTTTGCCAACATAAAAATGAAAAAAAACTGCAGAGAGCTTCGGAAAAGTCTTCGGAAGTCATAAAACTTCAAACGCAATTTTCATATAGAAGAAATAACCACATAGTGTTTTAAGCATCATTTTTAAAACCAGCACCCCAATAAATGGGGGAATAGCATTTTACCACAGGCTTCTGCTGCAAAATAAAGCCTCCAGAGAGATAAAAGCACTCAAGCGGAACCAAAAAACGACCTATTTCCACCTAGGTTCAAATATTTCAAAACGTCATATCTTCAGAATCGCTCATCACAGAACGCTCAAATTTGTTGCAATCTTATTTTTTCTTTGAGGTCTTTAATTGTTTAAAATATAAAGAAAATCTAACATGGGTGGACAAATTTTAAAAAACTTTAAGTTGAAGATGGAATGACCCTTTTGCCAACTCAAAAAAACTATAGAAGTGCTTCTCTTCCTGAACAAATTTTTATTCACTTTTTAATAAAACAAAACAACAGGATATCGCAGGGGGATAAGACATTTTTGCATAAATGTATACTGTTTATGCAATATGGTATTGTATGTTGGGGCACCTTTTGAAACACTGAAAATGCAGTGTTTAATTTTTGTTCTTCGGGTGACATTTTTCTGTGGTTTTCTATGCAACTTCACAACTGTGGAGTTAATGCCCTAACAACATGTTTGATAAAATCGCTTGGTGCAATTGGGAATGCGTATTGGCATTTTTATGTTGTCTCACTGATAAGTAATCCAAAAATATAGAATTGCCGTTGGTATGATAATCACATAATTTCAGAAGGGGTGCAGGACAACTACTGAAGAGGGTCCATTCATCTATGAATTACGAATTACTTAAGGACCCAAATAATGTTGAATTATTGTCTGATTGCTGGGATTTAAAATAATTGGTATATACAAAAATCTAATTCAGGAACCCTGAGCCTATATCACCTTTCAATTGATTATTTTGGATTTTTTATGAAATTGCTTACAATCTTGTGAGCCATTAGTAAATTGCAAAATGTCTACACAATCCCACTTTAAGAGGATTCTTTAGATATTGGTCAATAAGCCTTTTAGAAAATCTTAACTTCCATTTCATTAAATGTACTCAGATATTTTCTTCAAATATTTAAGTTTCCAAGTGGAATGTCATCTGTGAGAATATTATAACCATGTTTATAAAGATATAATGTAGAAAAACATCTTAAATCAAATTAAAATTGGAGATAAAAAAAATAACATTAATTTCAATACAAAATTTTGGTAATGTTTTGAAAGAAATCTTTCCAGTTGTAAAATTGCTTTAAAATTTACCTGTGAAAGAAAGAGTTTATGTGAAGACCAGTGTAAAGCACAAAAAATAATGATAGCTTTATAAAGGTATAACAAGAAAATAATTATAAACAAAATGAGTTTTAGAGACTAAGTGAGGCTGTCAGAAGCAGAGGGCTGTAAAACCAGATATAAAAAAAATGATTATTCTACAGATGATGGTTCTTCACTTTATAAGTTTGGGCAATCACGTTCCATAGTATCTACCAGTTACTTCACGATACTGCAAGACTTTGATTTTAAAAATTTTGTTTGTTTACACTGAACAAAATACAATGTTTTTTACTAAGATCTCCTTGATTTAACAGTATAGCCAAGATTGTGTTAACTTGAAAGATTTCTTTTAAAAAGCTACCAAACTTCTAAATTTGCTTTATTGTTTATATGTTTTTTCTTTAGATCTTGCCTAAATTCTTAAGTGGAATATCATGTTCTTTTTAATTTTTGTTACAAGGATTATAGCTTAAGAATAAACCTCATGATTAAATCTTTTTAAACCTAATTATAGATTTTCACAGACGTTTAACTCGGAAATTAAAATGTTTGAAACAAAAAGGAAAATTCCGAGTTAATTTGAACGAAATAGAGGTAGAGATGTTTTAAGCACGGCTGCAGAGTCGGGAGTCGGGACTCGAAGAGTAGGTTTGTTTTGCTGGAGTCAGACTCGAGTAGAACCACATAAAACTAGCGAGTCCCATGTCCGACATGCGCAGTACCAAATTTAAATCTGATATGGTCGCCAACTGGAAATTGTAAAGGTGGAATAGCATACGGTGGAATATATTCCAACCATGTATTGTGAGTGAATAAATTATATGACACCCCTATCAGTGGATTGCTGAATGTCCATGTTATTTTTAGCTTTTAAATTGGCGGAAGGCTGTATAGTCAGGACCGGACTCGGGACTCAACAAAATTGCACATTTGACTGGAGTCGTACTCGGGATTCGGACTCCGTTTTTTTTTTAACCGACTCCGCAGCCCTGGTTTTAAGAGGCACTTAGTGACTAATCCCATAACAATTTTTTAAGTTGGCAAAACTTTTACTTTATATACCTGGGCTACATTTTTTTCAAATACAGCTCAAAGACAAATAATAAGTAAAATTGCTAATAACAAATTTAAATATGAATAGATTATAGGAAAATATAGTTTAGTGAATGACCATGGCCTTGTGTCCGCTAAAGGCAAATCATTGCATAAAAACCTTGGTAAGTAAGTTCAACGACCAAAAATTACATCCGGTATTATTTAGCATGATTGTTACAAATAGATTGATTGCATTATAAAAATTACAATAGAAGTTGTATTTCAACAATTGTTTCAACAAAGCCAGCTTAGATTTATCTGCAAGCCAGATACGATCACCAAAAAAGCCATGTCTGTCTTGAGAGCCATAGGTTCCTGACTACTGGGGTTATATGATTGCTGGTAAATGAGGAAGCAATTCTACAAACTACAAATAGTAGCAAACAGAAAAAACTATTTACATTTTATTAATTCTAGTTATTTATAAGAAGCATGGGTATGTCGGGATCACCTTAAAGGGGTTTATAAAACACAAAATGCTAAAGAACCACTTGCATAATAATAATGCTAATGTTGTAGTGCTTTACTGTTTTCATAAATATGAACCCCAGATATAAATATATGAAATAACATGCAATATAAGTGTATAAAACAACCTACCAGTAAATGCATTCTGAACCCTTTCCAGAACTGCTTGTGCTTCCAGCACACACTTTGTAATACTTTCTACTAAGAGCATGCGGCTGAATATTATACACCAGATAGAAAACTATAGTACCAACAAGACACAAATTAAAAAATAAGAAATTTCTTTAGATAAATATAAATATGTTCCACTTTAACAAAAGGTAAAATTCTTAACCCTGAACAACTGTAGTCCACTGTAAAGCATTTTTAAGGGCGGTCATAACCCATTTAATATTAACCACTGATGTAGTAAAATATTTCAAAATATTTGACTGTGCTTTATATTTCTGATAGTAGCACTTCCATTTTGTTGATCAAAGTTTTATTGGGCCACATCCATTTAGTTGTCAAAAAATCACTTGTTGTTATGCAAAACTTTGAATATTGTTTAATGTAGTTGCTAAGGTGGCGTGGGTGTTTTGTTGATATTTTTTTTCTGAGTTCCAAACAATTCATCCCAGTCTACATCTTCACCAGTAGAATGTTTGCCAGGAGGTATTCTTGGCATTATACTCTGCATCTTTACAGTGAAATCTTTCATGTTTTTTACACCCATCAAAGCACATACTGTAAAACAAAACAGGCCAACTCCACCTACAGAATACACTGTAGCATGTCCCAAGGCACGCATAGCCAAGCGACTTCCACTCTCCATTTTAACATGTGAGTTGATTCCTTCAGCAAATTCTTTGCTGCTGCCATGTTTGGATTTTGCTAACATCATGCCAAAGCCGCTCAGTGAAGCAAACCCTGTTAACCCAAAAAGAAACAAAGCACTTTGGATTGGAGTTGGGCCATTATACTTCCGATCTTTGTTGGAACTTTCCATTGCTTAAAGTTACATGTGTTGTCTGGTAAGCAGTGGTGCAGTAAGCCAATACCTATATCTGTAACGAACCTTTAAAGGCAACTGCAGAAATATAACATTAGTCTATGTGTGACTATGACAAAGCCAGATTTGAACCATTAGATATTACATAGGAAGATATTTATGCAGCAGGTATGTATGGTGCCTTTAGAGTAAAAAAAATCCCTCGAAACGCTCCTCACCTAATGCATAAATGAGATTTACACTATGCGCAAAAACATGCTTTTACGTATTTCCAAGCGCTGTAAATTTCGCGCCTTATTTTAGTAAGCCTAAACTGTGCAACTGGCGTACATCTTTATCATAGTTTTCAAAAAATGGAGTTTGCACGCTTTTCCTGCAACTATACCTAGCAGGGTTGTAACTACAAACAGTTCAGCCCAGGGCTATGGAGTCATTTAAAAGTAACCTGCGGTCAAAAAAGTGTATCCTGAGTCCAGTCTGCATTCTGTGTCCCTGTCTAAAAATATGGCAGATAGCGAGATCTCGGGGGTGCACAGCCAAAAAAATTGGCTTCACCGGGTGCAAGTTGCAAAAACGTCAATAGTTAACCCCCGGCTGGTAAGGCTATAGCTTTTGGCTCTGGAAAAATTCAACCCTTAATTTTTTTTAAGGTTAAATTTTTTTAAGGCTGATAGTCATACAAATCCAGTAACAGTATAGTACAGTTTTTTGCTTAAAAACGAATGACTGATTTGAGTCAATATGTGCCTTGTATATGTGAGTTTTTGTAGCTTGTTTTGCAAAAGTAGGCCCTTCTCTAGTAAACAGTCATTTTAGGACTACAGTCCCCTTAATGTGCCCCGGACTGTAACTAAAGGAAAGTTAAATGCATATTCATTTTTGGGGGGTGCAGGTTTAGTCTGTTGAAAAAAGTAATCGAGAGTTCACTTGCCATTGTGGTATGGCAGTCTAGGGATGTTCAAAGTAGAATCCCAAGGTATTCTAGAATAATAGGTTTCTAGAATAACGAATCCAGAATAGCGAATCCTAGTATATTTTTATTAAATTATTTATCCTCGATTTTGTTTGGGGAAGGGATTAATCTTAATCTACCCTACAGGGCCCACAATCACAGCAAAAAATAGCTCAAACAATTTTCTAACATGTGAACATTATAATAAAAAAAACTCTCTCATATGTTTAACATTCTTAACAAAGTTCTGTCATCTTAAGCCGTTCTGTAAACTGTAATATGTCAACTGCCCAGGTTGTGTTCAAAACTTATATTTTTGCCAAAAGTGAGCAAATGCAACACTGCACATAAAAGTCTTAAGCAATTCGGTCCTGATTTTTAAAGCATTATTAAGTATTATTGCTTCTTTTTTGACTAACATGATCTGCTATGCAGTCATATGATGTACTGCAAAGAATACAAAGTTATTATTGACATAACGAATTCTTGACAATTACGTGGTACATAACTGCATAACTTCCCTGAATATTGGCCTAAAGTTGACCTTAAGTAACCCCATAGCGCATTTTGTGGACGGCCAGCACGTTTTGCAACGCTATGTTACCTTTGCAACTTAACGCATTTAGGGAAATTGCAAACTCCACACCAGAAACTACAAGTTGATCGCTCGCCCGATTGACACTAACGCTTGATTGACACTTAATTATTAGACGAACGTTATCGGGAGACGCGGTAATTGGTCGCCCGAAAAAACCGCTGACAGTGCACTACAAGGTTACATTTAAAGCAAGCACTGTAAATTGGTCGCCGCGGCGACAGGCCAACTTACCACATGCGTTTGTGCAATTAGGCGCAACAATCCGCGGTAAAACATTAAATTATATCGGTTCCAATTACCCGAAATAAATGGCAGATTTGGATTCGAATCCCATCTGGATTCGAAGCCAAGGATTCGATATTCTACTTTGAGCATCCCTATATGGCACGCCCGATATTGTTTTATAAAGAATTTGTGTAAACACGTGAATTACTATATTGAGCACTTCAATTTAAAAAAAAGTTAAACTGTGGTAAAGTTTCCAATTGTTGGAAATAAGACCACAGTTGGCGAACTGTGGAGCTTTTCGCATTCATTCGATTGGAATAAAACTATAGCGGCCTGAGTCACTGCTTTGTTATATCGTGTGTTTCTGAGATTTGTGAATATACTCAAAGGGCAATATCTGCTGAGTGAAGTGACCTTGTCTAGAGTTCAAGAAGTTAAGGACAGGTATTTTAGCGGCCTGTTTCTTTTGAGTCAGATACAAGGACGTGTAAGCGACTTGGGCAGCCGTCGGCTCTCGCATAAAGAGTCAGCGCCTTCTTAAACGTAACTACACACCTACATTCGGTAAATTCTCAACTCAAGACAAAACTGACCAAATTATAATTTGGCGCTGGTTTAAAATTTTACCACTGTTTTTACAGTAACAAAGCCAGTTGCAAAAACTAGACCAGTGCCGCAATTGACTTATAGGGGTATCTATTAGGGTTGGTTTGGTTCCTCTCGGAGAATGTTTCGATGGAAAATTCCCGCGAAATAAGGATCCCGAATCTCAGGAATTTTTTTATAATCCCGGTTATTCGGCAACATAGCAAAACTTAAACTTGTCGTTTTTGTATGATCTAAAGAAAAAATACATTACCAAACCTATTGTCGCCAGGTTGGAATGTAAGGCCTGCTCGGGAGTTTATCACCCGCACACAGTTTCCCACTTGGCCGCGGTCATAGCCGCGCACTTTATGTAGGCCTACAACCAACGTAAAATTCAGCCAGGTGCAAAAAATCGCTCTATTTAGTCTAACTAACGATTTTCAGTATAGTACTCTATTTTCAGCTGCAAAATCGTCTCCCCCGCGCAAAATCCAAAGTTTCCAATCTGGTATTGTGGTTGCCCGAGTTCCTTATTTGCGCTTACCAGCAGAAAAACTGGCGCTCTTTCACTTATGTACGTGAAAATTAATAAAAAAAAACTTTCTTTAAATGCCGCTTACCACAACACATATTGTTTGGGTTAGTGTTTGGTTGAGGGTGGGTCAGTTATTATTAATAATAAACATAATATTACTTGACCCACCCTCACCCAAACGCTAACCCGCACCCTAACCCAAACAATATGCGTTGTGCATATTTATCGTGAATATATTGATTGAATAATCGCATACAAGTTGAGAATGTCAGAAGGAAATTGCGAATAAAAGTTCGTATTAACAAGAATTGAAGGTCACTAATGTACTGCAAGTAAATGGCAGTAACAATATGTGCAACGTACATTTCACAAAAATGTGGACACAATAATGTATCACCTTTATTCAACACAAATTCTGAAAAAAACAGTATTCTAAAAACCAAAACACCATTTACTTATGATCTATTAATACTCAAAATGCAACTTGGGTGCGACTTTATTGTGGGACAAGTTACTCGAAAAAACATCAAACATCTATAGGCAACTTATTTGGTCATGGACGGTTTATACAACATTTCTACCAAATAGTAACTTTATTTAGAAAGTTTAGAAAGAACGAAAAGGAACTTAAATCAGTGATTATTGGAGGTTGAAGGTAACTTCAAGTTGCAACCTGTTGCTCTCCTTTAAGCTGAAATCTTCTCTCTGATCATGTTTTCGAGCTTGATTGCATCGGCTGCAAACTTCCTGATTCCCTCGGCAAGTTTTTCGACGGCCATCGGGTCTTCGTTGTGCAGGAACCGGAACGAAGCCTCATCGAGACTGACCTTTGGTTCTTCGGAGCACTTTGCTTTATCTGTTGACAATTGTGGAGTGAGGTTCTCGGCGTCATTTTGCAGCAGAGCAAGCAACTTGGGAGATATTGTGAGCAAATCGCATCCCGCCAAAGCCTTGATCTGGTTTGTGTTGCGAAATGAAGCCCCCATAACCACAGTTTTGTAACCGTACTTCTTGTAGTAGTTGTAGATCTTCGTCACACTTTTAACACCTGGGTCTTCTAGTAATCCGTATTCCTTCTGTCCAGTGTTCTTGACGTACCAGTCGAATGTTCGGCCAACAAATGGAGAAATGAGTGTTACACACCTCTGTACAAGCAACTGCCTGGGCAAATGAAAATAGAAGCGTCATGTTGCAATGGATTCCTTCCGCTTCCAATACTTTTGCTGCTTGTATTCCTTCCCAAGTTGTGCTCAGTTTGATGAGAATCCGTTCTTTTGAGATGCTAGCTTTTGTGTAAAGTTCAATAAACTGTCGCGCCTTCGCTACAGATTTCTCGGCATCAAAAGAAAGTCTTGCGTCAACTTCGGTCGAAACTCGCCCTGGAACTGTTTTCAAAATTTCAACTCCAAAGTTAACGAATAGTTTTGTCATCGCTGCATCCACTTGCCCATTTATGTCACCTGCAGATGCCACGCCATGCTTAATCGCATCGTCCACGAGGGATTGGTACTCGGGCATTTTTGAAGCGGCCAGCAATAGTGACGAGTTCGTTGTTGCATCTACCGGCTTGTACTGTGCGATGGCTTGAATGTCTCCTGTATCAGCCACGACTTGGGTTAAACCTTTGAGTTGTTCAAGAACAGACATTTTTGATGTTTTAGTTAATTTGTTTTTAAAATAATTAACTATAGGCTTAATTCGAATGAATATGCGTTGTGGTATGCGGTATTATTTTGTTTTGTTTTTTGCATAACTTTTCACGTACATAAGTGAAAGAGCGCCGGAAAACTTTTAACATGCGTCCTTTTTTTTTTTTAGATAGCGAAAA
Source organism: Ascidiella aspersa (assembly GCF_963924565.1). NCBI lineage: Eukaryota > Metazoa > Chordata > Ascidiacea > Phlebobranchia > Ascidiidae > Ascidiella > Ascidiella aspersa. The sequence goes on from NC_139452.1 coordinate 17,181,919, forward strand.
AAACGAACAAGAAAAACAAATCAAAATAGTGAAGCTCTTATAGCAGCCACTTCGTCATATTGTGTTTACACAGAGAATTTTTGTTTTAATCGATGTGTCGTAACGGAAAAATTTCAGTAAAAATCTATGGCCTAAATTCTTTGCAACCCTTTTCAATCTTTGCGTTCTTCTTGCAGCCAATGTGCAAACGATAAACGGAAAGTTTTCGGTAAAATTCCGTTACCTAGATTTCTTGCAACCACATTCTAATGATGCGATATCCTTGCAGCGAATTTGCAAAAATTCAAATTTCTGACACCAATTTTTATGCGTCAAGGCATTTACATCCGTTTTAGCATATGTTTTCAAAACACCGCGGTCTGAACATAAATCAGTTTCCCCCGTCGTGTGATTTCAAACTGTTGTCATTTAACTGAAGTCAGAAGCTGTTTCGCAATCGCGTTTTGACGTAAAATTGTATGTTTCGCGTCAGAAAGAATTGTGAAAACGGCTTGAGTTACGCCCTTTTTGTCACGTGATATTTTGTTAAGTATTATAAGAATTAATGACGTAAATCTTTCTTTATTCGCAGAAATTTTGTTAACTGATTTTCGTCTATAAATAGCGTGTTCAATCAATATAAAAAGGGCTTTTACGGCTTTTACTCAGACAGCAAACTCGAGTGCTTTTGTGACTGAACCAGTATCACCCAGTACTGCCTAGTGCAGAGAGAAAATACTGAGACAGCAAAATTGACTGTTCATGTATCTGAACTAAAGGAAAGAATTGGACCTGTCTGGCCTCACAAAGACAGGCCATCTCAAATCTTGAAGGAGTGTGGTCGATTCATCTTTGCAATTATATAAATGATGACTCATTAATCAGACTCACCCCCTCACTCTCAAGCAGCTAACGACCATTTACTTTTGTGTTTTGTCATACTTCCTCTTTTTAAAGCCGAATATCGCTCGGAAGTTCGCACAGAAGATAGCAACAGTAAAAGCGTAACATAGTCGGGACAGTGTCGGCATATTTACATTGATAAATAACATATCGCGCGCATAAAAGGACACAATTCACAAATGTTTTGCACGGTTCGTTTTTGTGCACTCCAAAGAGTAATTGCTCGCGGGAAAAAGACACGATATTGGGAGTTTAGTACTTAACCACGCACTCACGTTTTCCCAGTATAGACACGTAACAGGACACAAATAAAACAAGTGGTACAGGGTTTCCGTGGCCTTTTTGCAAAAAGTACATTGGTTAGATTCGGTTTTACCAAACGAATAAAGGGAGTCATTTGTAACAATTGCGCCCAAGTTAAACTTTATCTGAAAGCTTCTCAGTTTGTTTTCGATTGTTGAATTGTAGAGGTTGCGGTAAATTTTTTCCCATAGCAGACGTGTACTCCCGCAATTTAAGGTCCAGTGCCATTTTAATTGATCTTTAGGAGGAAAGAGAATTGTTGTTTGTATTTTTTCGTAAACCGATACTGCTGGATAAATAATTTTAATGTTGGGATTCTATACGAATGGGACGTTGTTGCGCTACCCGAATCCCATTCTTCTGGGAGACTCGATATTAATTTTATGAATTGGACAAAATCTGTGTTGTTAGGTGTAAAGTTAAATTTATTTACTAATGTGTCATATTGTAAATACTCGCCGTTTCTATTCAATAAATCCTGGTGAAAAATTATATTGGAATCTATAAGTCATGGCATAAAAAAAACATTTGAGCGGAATTTTACTTTTTAGTTTAGCCAAAGCGGACGTCTGTTTGACTTTGGATCTATAATTTCCAAGAGTTGTTTGCACGCCGTTATTGCGCAACCTAACGTGTTCGCATAGGAAGTATACGCCTTGTGATTGCATTGTTTGTTCATATGTTCCCATTAAGAAGCGCTTCTAATCTGTTACCTTGGATAAAGGGGCCTTCGATTTGTTTCCAATCAGCTTCCGCGTTTTCGTCAAGTAGTTTAGAGATCCATTTCGTATGTAAGGCTAACAAGTAATTATCTATATTGATCATTTCTGCCCCCCATTTGCAATACTCGCACTCAAAGTCTCTCTTTTTACCCTCTCCCATTTGGACCCCCATAAGAATGTAAAGAGGATTCGTTTAACTTTTGAGATAAAGCATTTGGGTATATTAACCGGGACAACACTCATTTTAAAGGTTAAGATTGGAATCATGAGGGTCTTGATAACTGTTATTTTTCCGAGAAGAGAGAGACCCCTCGCGGACCAAATATTTGATACGATTTTAAATTTTTTCAGAAGTGGTGTGAAGTTTTTTTCAATTAGATCGGCGTCGTTACTCGAGCTAGTGGTAATTTCCACGCCTAAGTATTTGACAGTACCTGATGGCCATAGAAGTCCACTTTGTTCCATGGGTTTGTGACAGTTTTCACGATTTGTTCCGATAAAAAAGGCGTTTGATTTGGACATGTTGACCTTGCAGCCTGACATTTCGCCGAAGTCGTTGATAATCCGAAAGACTTCTGTAAAATCCTGATCACTACCCGATAGAAATATTGTAGTGTCGTCAGCAAATAGGGACACTTTAAATTCTTTGCCATTGATTGTGATGCCGTTTTGGCGGCCCTGTTTTAACACAGCGGCAAGGCATTCAATGCACAGGACAAATAAAGTTGGAGAGAGAGGGTCTCCCTGGCGTACGCCACGTTCAACGTTAAACGATTTTGATAAAAAGTTGTTGTTAACAATTACGCACGAAGGATTTTGGTAAAAACATTCGATCAATTTAATCATCTTGTCCCCGAACCCGAAAGCAGCCAAGGCTGTATATATGAAGTCCCAGTTTACCGTGTCAAAGGCCTTGAACATGTCTAAAGACAGTATCGCGCCAGGTATATCGTAATAGTCGGCGCAGTCAATGATATCGAACAAAAGACGAATATTAGTGCCTATGTATCGTTTTGGAATAAAACCATTTTGCGCAGGCGAGATAATGTCGTTTAGTACACCTCGGATCCTGGTGTTAACTACCTTTGAAGCAATTTTGTAGTCTACATTCAAAAGCGTTATCGGTCTAAAATTTCCCGGTTGAAGATGATCTTTCTAAGCTTTTGAAAGTAGAGTTACCACTGCTTCTGACTGAGAAGCTGATAGCCTACCTCTATTTACTGTATGTCGCCAAGCTGCCATATAGACGCATTTGATATTGTCTCAAAATGTGATATAAAACTCTGCTGGAAAACCGTCTAGCCCAGGGGATTTATTTTTACCCATATTGCAAAGAGCAGTGAAGAATTCCGCTTCTGTTGTTTCCGCTTCTAATAGTTTTGATTGTTCTGCCTTAATTTTTGGGAGATTTAGTGTTTTTAATTTTGAGGCGATTAAGGTTTTGTTCAATAGATATCCGTTTTGTTTGTAGAGTTGCTTGTAAAAGTCAACTAGACCGTCCAAAATGTTGTTTTGGTCAGTTATTATAAAAAAGTCTGTTAATACCTTTTTTTTCGCAATGCCTTTTTTCCAAATTTAAAAAGTATTTTGTATTTTTCTCGCCCTTCTCTGCCCAGCGAGCCCTACTTCGCGTTATGGCGCTTTTAGTTTGGCGCAGCATTAGTTGGTCGAGTTCCGATTTAAGTTTGGACAATTTTTCGTGCAAGGGGCCTAATTCTGTTTCAGAGTTCTTTAAAATAGCGTCTTGCGTCTCGCCAATCAGTTTTTCCAAATCGATTTGCTTAATATTTAGCCCTCGTTTTAGTTCGGCCGCATATCTAATAGTTTCTCCCCGAACAACTGCTTTCAAGGCGTCCCATCTTACATGTGTGTCGCTTTCGCCTATATGGTTTTCTGCTTTATAATAAGTGATTACCTTTCTTATTTTATCCTTGTAACGCTGGTCATTTAATAGTGATGTATTAAATTTCAAGTAGCCTCTACCGCGTGGTGCTGGGTTAATGTCAGCCCCTAGAGTTGCCATATTATGGTCGGACACTATACCGGGGACTATGTCTACATTTTTAACGTTTTCGACGAGAGATCCGTCAATTAAAAAGAAATCTAAACGCGATGATGACGCTGGTAGTTTCTGAAGCCTTGAAAACTTTTTAACGGTTGGAAATTTGTGGCGAAAAATATCTGTTAGTTTGTAATGTGTCATATATTGCAAAATACTTTCTCTTGCTTTTCGGTTACGATGTTTTTTACTTCCATTTTGATCTAGGACATTGTCCAGAACTAGATTAAAGTCCCCTCCCATGATTATTGGGGCATCGGAAAAGCTGTCAAGTATGTCGAATAAATTGATGAAAAATTCTGGATCGTCCTTATTCGGCGCGTAAACATTAACAATTACTATTGGGGTTGCATTTATTGTAATTTCAACCATTAAGTATCGACCTTCTTGGTCTACCCGTGTGCCTGAGACGGAATAGGATAAGTTTTTGTCGATTAGTATTGCCACCCCTCTACTGCTTGAGGTGCCGTGCGCCCAAAACGCTTCCCCCCCCATTCCATACCCCATAACTTTTCGTGCTTAGCACTACCATGGGTTTCCTGCAAAAGGGCAACATGACACTTTTTACGACGTAAAAAATTAAAAATCGATTTTCTTTTCATAGCAATGTTTAAACCTCGAACGTTGTGTGAAATAATATTTAAAGACATAAAAATAGTATTTAAACGCGTTCGACACCAATATCAATGTCCCACTCGTACTCCATGCCGCAATCACATCTAAACGCTTTATTGGGACCCATAAGACAGGAATGCTTTTTCCCGCAACTACAGTTGACTATCTTATACCTGCAATGGGTATTACTACACGCTTTACACATGGTAACCTTAGGTAGCGAGTTAACAGTAAAACAATTACAAACAACAGCGTACCTTTCGCACTGTATGCACTCAAGCACATCTTCCTTCGTCTTGTATTCTGGCTGGAGCTCATCGCAGCACGGCATACGTCTCAATGTCCCTTCGCATGAACATTTAAGATAGGTTTGATCGATGTACTCGACATGATATTTAAACCGAAATTTTGGGGTTGTCAACAGACCCAATTCTGAACCCACTAAATTCATAACTTAAGACCGGCCTTTTGGGGGTCCATGTGGGGCCCTTATAGGCTCTAAAGTCTAAATAGTCAAACCTTTTTGTACTCGACATGCTATTTAAATATCTGCAAGCTCCCGGAATAACAGCATTGTTCCCTCATTAAACGTACTTTGTTAACTGCCAATAGGCACGCATAACTAATTGGTGACAACCTATGCAAGTCGTAGTGTAGCCCAGTGCTCCGCAACCGGTGTGCCGGGAGATCATGATAGGTGAGCTGCGACGTTCGCGGAGGTGTAACTTGCGGGTTTAAGGATACTTTTAAATAATCAGTCGAATTACCGCCAAAAAATGTAAATCTTATTAAGGCAGGTATTTTGACCTTTATTTAGGAAGACAACAAATTTTTAATTTTTTTTTGTTTATCTGTTTTTTTTTATGTCTCTTAAATATTTTTTCCGTTCTAAACCCGAAAATGACTTCAGTTTATGCGTAGTGTTAGCAGTGACGTGCGGTCACGTTCCTAGATGGTAAGGCACTAATTTTAAGCCACGCCTTTTTTTAACAATCACAAAAACGGTATCGTACCAACAAAGATAAAAAAATTAGCGGCATGCTTTCACGTTTATTACAAAAATGAAAACAAGAAACAGGGAAAGTAGAAAAGGCGATTTTTTTAAAGCAGAGCCTACGGTAGCGTAGCCAGCCAAAAAATTAAGGAGCTGTGGTCTGGGGAAAAAGTTTAAACTTTTGTTGTTTAGCTTTTGCCATTGTATGAACTGCGTATCGAACACAAATAAATACGCTAGCAAACCGTTTCGAGCCAGTGGGGAAGCCAGCCGAAAATTTTTTGGGGGGCCAAAAAGTTGGAATTTTTTGTTTAGCTTTTATCATTGTATTAACTGCTGTAACGAACACAAAAACAATGCTAGCAAACCTTTTCGAGCAGCAACTGACTAAGTGTTAACGCAATACTCAAAAAAAGTCAAAAACTGTCTAAAAGTAGTAAAACTACATATTGTATAGCAAACGTTATATAACTACATCGTTTGTGACGTAATAATGCATGATAATTGAAGATCTGGCATGCAGTTTAATAACTTGAAGCTGTTACCTCACAGAGATAAATAAGTATTTACAATTAACAAATTAGCAATGACACTATACGATTAAAAGTCCATTCGTCGCTTTCCGCCAGCAAGGCTCGTTACAACTTGATCGATCTTTTCATTGATCCTTTCACGGTGACAATGAAGCACACATAAATCTGAGAGCCGATCGGAAGTCATCGCTGAGCGTAACCATGTTTTAACGCGTTTCATACACGAAAAAGACCGCTCAGCCTCAACGGTTGTTGCAGGTAATGCCATGATAATTTGAATTGCGGCGCTAACGCTTGGGTAATCTTAAGCGCTCAAATAAAGCTCCTTTAAGCATTCTTCGTTGACTTTAGGTCCCAAAGAAGATCTCCACAGGCTTACTTCGCTATCAAGGTTATCCAAAGAGTACAAGCACTCAATCTCATCTATTTTTATTGGTTTATTAGGAGGGAGAATTGATAGCAAAGCGAAAAACTGTGGGTTTTCATTGAATCGTTCCCTGAGAGAGCAGATCAGACCATCGATGTATGGGAGATATACTGAACGATGAAAATACTGTAAAGCCAATTCAGCACAGACGTTATTACGATAAACCTGTACCTCGACTACTCTGGGCATTGTCAGCTCTTTTATACCAGCTACTTCACAAGATTCACTATAAATGTTCGACGAAATGTTAAAGTCCATGCGTTCTTCTTCGAGAACGCTCTGAAGAGAAGAAATAAGGCTCTTTACAGATGGAACACTGACTCCGACACACGGCGTAAGTAACACTGGACTTCTCTAAAGCAGATTTTAAAGAAAACGCCTTTGCCCTTGTTTCACTGCTTGCCTCTCTCATCAAAAATACAAGTGCATCAAGTATACGCTTGAAGTTCCATTTAAAGATTCGGATGCTCTTGTACTTCTCGGACCATCTGGTTGGGGAGAACAGAGGAATGTTAATTCCCAAACTTGTGCGCCTTTTAGGGCTCTCTCTGAGAAACGAGTAGTCTCCCTGATAATATCACAGGTGCTTCTAATGATTTGAACTTTACTTTGGTCATTGATGACCAAGTTTAAACAATGAGAAGCACAGTGCACAAATATTGCGCGGGGGTACTTATTGTGAATACTTTTTGTACACCACTCACGTGACCTGCCATTGTTGATGCGCCGTCATAGCCTTGTCCAACAAGTTTTTGGACATCCACTCCTATCCTAGAGAGATGGTCTAAAAAAAGTTGTGAATGGTGTTCGATCACAAACCCAACATCGTTTGTTTTCCCAATTTCATAGGTTTGTTGATCCTCAGGAATAGAATTACTCACACAAGGTGATGTAATGAGTGTTTCCACACTTGGCGTAGTAGTCTCAATTACTCCTTCTGACGACTGCTTTTTTTGGCAGGACTTAAAAATAAGTCTAATCTTGCTTGTTTAACTTTCGGCATTGTTTATTCTGACGTATAGAACACTAATAAATATGATAGCAAACCGTTTCGAGCGGCAACTGACTAAGTTTTAACGCAACTCTCAAACCATTCAAAGAGTAAAGACAGAATGACTTAAAAGTAGTAAAACTGCATGTATAAGTATAGCAAACGTCATAATAACTACATTGTTTGTGACTTACCAATGCATGACAATTGAAGGTGTGGCATGCTTGTAATCAACTGTTGCGGCATTGCTCATAAATGCTACAAAACAAATTATTAAGAGTAAAAAATTTATAAATTTTTTTTGGGAGGCCATGGCCCCTGTGGCCCCCCTGGCTACGCCTATGTTTCGAGCAGCAACTTACTGAGTTTTAGCGCAATACTAAAAAATCATTCAGAGAGCAAAATCAAAATGACGAAAAAGTAAAACTACATCAATAAGTAGCCTATAGCGAATTTAATAATAACTAAATCGTTTATGACGCAACAGTGCATGACAATTGAAGTTCTGGCATGCCTGTGATCGACTTTTGTGGTACTGCAAAACAAATATTATTAGGAGTACGCAATATTTATAAATTTTTAGGGGGTCATGGCCTCTGTGGCTGAGCCTATGACAGTCACATCCACTCCTTTTTTTACCAATCTCTTTGAAAGTTGCGTGTTATTTTTTTGTCCAGTCGTATGATGCAAACCTTTTAAATGGGAAACAGATTTGCCTTTATTTATGACTCTAACTTTAGATTGATTGAAAGTGTAAATTTTCCTCCATTTTAGTTAAATGTTATAAAAAAAAACAATCCTTTACACTGTAAGAAGTCAATGTAGAAATGTTTCATAGCTGGGACGTCACATTTGAGGCATGCCTCAAATCCTCGCTAAATCGTTTATTATGTTTTCCGAGAGAATTGGGAAAGAAAAAAGCACGCATAATGCAGTACATAGAACTTTTTGGATCTGAAGAGAGGCACAGCTTGGCACTGCCTCTTTTCGCGTATTTCAACGATTTTGAACGCTTTATATGAATAACGCAACAGAAATTGGAAACAATAACGCTTTAGGTATAGAAGTGTAAAATTTGCGAGAGAAGGAGTATGGACTACACTGTAGTCACTGCTACAGGAATCCATTCAAATTAAAGCACCCAAAAACATGCAATATGTACTGTACTTTAGCAAATAATATATATTCTGTGATAAACATCTCTTTAATATACATTTTGCTTTGCCAGATGTTGGCAGGAGAGGCACTGCCTCCCCTGACCGCACGTCCCTGAGCGTTAGCCGTTTTTGAGTAATTCACAAATTTCTATTTAAAAAAAAACACTTTTTTCTGCGATGCAATATGCATTAGACCAGGGGTTCCCAACCTTTTTACGTTCTCGCACCACTTGGACGCTCTGTACTGCCACGCGTGTCACTTCTTGCAGAACAACTAATTTGTTCGAATCATATTTTAATGTATTTTTAGCTTACAACTTGCATTATTCAACGCTATTTGTAGATTAAACCATAAAACAGTAGATAGCAATCATTTGGCATATTTGATGCCCGTCGCCCACTGTCCCACAGCGTTGTACGGCTTTTTAAAGCAACTGCTGTCCTCCTTGTTGACAATTGACATGGCCTGTATTTTGAAGATCGTATTTGGTACGTTTCGGTCCCCCAAAACACCTTAAAAAAACACTGGTGTTATCTAACGAAGAACTGTTTTTGTTTATTCGTTCTTTCGTGGAAATGATTGATAACATTTCGGTATTTCTTGAGATACAAGTGGGTCATTAAAAAACTGTGGTGGGTCACTTCGTGACCCGCGGGACAGTGGTTCGCCATCCCTGCACTATATAAATGAGCGGATCCAGGGGGTGGAGGCACGTAGCCACGGCCCTCCAAACTTGATTTTTTTTTACCAATTTTAAGTACTACGTAAAGGCAAACGTATTTTATCATAATTTCTACTAATGTTGTTGCGTGACAAAGGCAATCTCATTTTATAAACGCGTAAAACTGCCCTTTATATCGAAAGGTTGGTTTGTGAGCAGAAGTCACAAGTAGGACGTGTGGTTACATGTAAAATTTGGTATTATTGTGCCAAAAACAAAAAATCCGACTGTGAAATAGGCAAAACGAACAATGTATACATTAAGATACTGAATTATTGATTTATGTGTACTAAGAATATGTTTTTAGCGAAATTGGTTGACCTGTAAGGCTGTAACTACAGAGTGTGTTGTCCCTCATTGTAGTAAAGCTACAACTCTTTTCAGGTTTAAACTGCAAGAAATTGCACAATAAGGTTGAAGAACACTGGTTTAACCTTTATCACATTAATTTGGGGCTTATAAGCAGAGAGTTGCCATACCGTGCTTATTTTTAAGATTTGTGCTTATTTTTGAATACAGTGTTTAGGAAAACACTAATGTGCTTATTTTAAGAAACGTGGCTATTTTAGAGTTGTGTGCGTAGTTTGTCTTATTTTAGTTCTAAAAGTGTTTTTTATAAATTATTTCACTATGACGGAGGTGTGAGAAACTTCATTTATTTATATTTACCAAGGTATTTGACCCAGATTATAAAACAATGCATTATATTACATCATAACAATAGATTGTAAAAGTAATAAGCTGCAGTAATCAATATTATGCGTTTATAAAGCGATATTGTGCAGAGCCACATAGACTTCGATAACCATGGATCATGAGTCACATGCTGCTTTTTATGTAGGCATATAGCGGTCACTGCACAGTACAACTTACCTAAGTCGTTGTCAATTTGTTACGTGTGTCTCTTGACAGTGAACAAAGTAGGTTAAGGAAGAGACAACTAACTTAGTGTCTTTCTAGTTGGCTGCCACGATATACAAGCTTAAACAGTAGCCTACATTTGAGTTTTGAAAACCTGTAGCTAAAAACTGTAGCTGTAGCGTGATTTATGTAGTATAATTATTGATATGATAAAATTTTATGAATAATGTGGGTTTGGCGCTCCCTAAATCAAGAAACTCACAACACCCCCAGTAACTCTTTAACGTCCAAAGGGGGCGCCCAAGTTGGGAAACACTGAGCTATAGAGGCTATGGAAAAACAGGAATTAGCGCCCACAATGTTACGAAAAGACACAAAAAGTTTGGAATTACAGCAAACCATTCAAGGAAATAATTTTATTACAAGCAAAACTTTATTACAAAGCAAAATGCCCCTAGCCTAAATTTTATTACAAGCAAAATGCCCGGACCCAAGGCGCCAGGTCTCTTAAATAAAAGTTTTTATTTTTATTTTATGACGGTATTCCTAAAAGCTTGGATTCTACCCCCGGAATCCTGGATCTTGCCCTGGTCATCAGTAGCGTGCTTATTTTGGGGGTTTAGCGTACTTATTTTCTGGTCTGAGCAGATGGTAACCCTGCTTATAGGACATTAAAATCGGCATGCAGCTGTCTTCAAGTCACCGAGGCAAACCGTTTGGCATTTCCGGTTCAGGTTCTGTTCGGATTTAAGGATTTCTTCGAAATCCGGATTAATTAGTATCGGTTCGGAGAAATTTAAAAGTTCCGGTTAAACTAAATTTATTTTCAAGCCAGTATATAAGTCGGTTGGGATACATACTTGTTGCTTTAAACCAAAAAATGTGAGTCAATAAATCCAGCAAAAATAAAATTGTACCTCGTATTTAATCTCAAGTTTCGTGACGTAATAAAATCGCAGCTTCTATTGGATTTCCTAGAAAGGTAACGTTTCATAAAAAAATTAAACTTGACTCTGTAAAATACAAAACGTCATGCTGGAGTAAACCGCTCTTTTGACGGGTTAGGTAATAGGTTACGGTTCAGGTTGTTTCAAAGTATTCGGTTTATAGAAAGGACCGCCGTATGTCGTTCATGTGCCGTTGTAGGCACTTCGCTAATTGCGGTAAACTGTTCCGTTTTTTAGTTGCAGAAGATTTATTCTTGCTAACCGTGATTCAAATGCGGGCCGTGAGTATGTATTGTTGTTTGTCTTGTGTTGCGCCCCCGCCGCGACCTGTGCACTGGGGCCTGGCCCCTGACCCCATACAGTTGCCCGGCGGGACGCAACCGCGCGAGTTCTTGTTGTTTGCAAAGGCTTCTGGTCAGATATGCTACCTGTCATAACCACAACTAAAATTCCAATCAAAAGTATATTGTTACAACGAATTAAAACGTTATCAAATAGCATTAGTGAACGTTATTTTCAAGTTAATGTGAGACAGACAGCCACCGCCTATTGCAGCGACTGTCGGCTAAAACTAAAAAAGACTTCTCTAGAGAAAAGCTCAAAGCCGCTAAGAAACGACATGTATATAGCCAATACGTAGGAAAAAAAAGAACACGAAAGTTACGTCATATTTGGCCAATAAGACTGGCCGGCACTCTAAAACATGGCTTAGGCATTACAGAGGCCATTCTAAGGCCAATTTGCAGCGGGAGTCAGACGCCAGCAAAACAAGTGGCTTGTGTCACCCCATCCGTCAGAAATCAGTGCAGTTCTAAGCAAAAAGGTCTACGACAATCAGTGCATTCAAAGGATCAAAAAGTTCGACTTTTAGACTTTGAGGTCTTGGACAATGCACTAATTTGCATTAACAAATGTGTATAAGAAGATTAAGTTTAACAATACTTGACCCAACCAAACCCAAACGCTAACCAGCGCCCTAATCCAAATAATGTGCGATAATTTAATAATTATAACGCTTCAGGCCCCAATACCTCAATTTGTGACGTAATAATCTTAAATACAATGGACGAGAAACCATCCGAGTTTGGGCTTTTTTCCCCAGCATTTAAAGAATTATTAAAATAACGCACATTATTTGGGTTAGGATTCGGGTTAGCGTTAGGGTTTAGGTGGGTCAAGTGTTATTAATCCTATCTCATATTTTTTGTTATCTTTTCTGAACTTTTAATGAATATATTTAATTTATCTTCGCCGGGAGTTTACCTAAAGGTCCAAATCAGTGCATTGCCAGGACCTCAAGGTCTAAAAGTCTAGAATTTTCTGCCATTGGATGCCCTGATTGTCGTAGACCTTTTTGCTTAGAAATGCACTGATTTCTAACGGATCGGGTGCTTGTGTTGCAGAACGTGAGAACACCGCCTGCAAGACTGACAGTTATAGATTACGAGATTAAAGGTTACATGTCAAGTTTAAAACGAGGCGAACTGAAGCAGGAAAACACAGGAATTTTACACACAACAATACGGAAAACTTTGCAACACCAAATATGCTATTATGTAACTGAAGAACATATTTGGCAAACGAAAGCTGAAACGCGTAATCTAAAGCCCTATTTAAAAATTCGTAAGATAACTTAATGAACTCTAAGATTTGGCTTATGGCAATTAATTAATTTGGGTGTTTAAGTGTTGATAAACACGTAACACTTGTAAAGCTGTTCAAAGTAAATTGCTAGCTTTCTTTTATCTGACTTTGATCTTTATCTTAGGGGTATATTTAATTGAAACCCAACGTAACTGCTTCTAAAGCACCCCCCCACCTAACATGGGTGGACATGACATTTTGGGTTGGTAATGATATAATCTTTAATTGTGGGTCGAATTACCGTAATGTACTTTTTATCCAACAAACTATTGTTAAGCTTCCAACAACCTGTTCCGTGCAGACTTGCAGCTAATTTAATAGAGATTGTCACAGTTTTGTGGTCTGACATAATTTTCTGGACGATGTCGGTGGTCAAGATATCACACATAAAAGTTTGGGAAACCAGGAACAAATCTATACGAGTTGCTACCTTCTTGTTTGGTGCAAGACACGAAACCCGTTATGTAAGCCTATAGTGTTTTCATATGCGCTCTTATAGTATAGCGTGAGTTGCGGTTTGCCTGCTGTGGCCCTGTACTCTTATCTAATTTTTCCTTGAGGATAACGTTAAAATCGCCACCTATTATTAGATCAGGGTTCCTTGGTGTCATTAAGTTAGAAAATACGCTGTCAAAGAATGTTGGACTGTCAACATTTGGGCCATAAATGTTAGTTAGTGTTATTTTTCTATCCCCGAGCCGACTTTCAACTAGCAGGGCCGGATGAAGGTTTTCATAGACCTAGGGCTGTATAGCAGTCAGGGGCCTATTAGTCATTTTCATTATGTTTATTGTTCAAACCATAATTTACATGAAATAGCATTGTTTTAATCACTTATAACTAGGGCGATTATTTTTTGACCTAAATATTAAGAAAATTTGGCCCGAAAAATTAAAATTTTGACAAATTTTGACCTGCAAATAATTTATTTTGAACAAATTTTGAACTGTTAGAAATACATTGATTTAAATAGCCTATAGGCGTCGTTATTCACACGTTTTTTAAACCGTATATTGCTCTAATGAATATATAATACGGTTAAAATGACGTTGAATATAAATTAAAACTAGTTTTTTTTTTTTTCATTTTGTAAACGATTTATGTGCATATTTTTCGATTTTGGGTTAAAAATGTTTTGATAAATTTTGAGCTAACGTATAAATTTTGACAAAATTTTGAAAGTCAAAAAAGAATCGCCCTACTTATAACAGATTTAACTAGACGGGGGTGCGGATGTTGTATGTTTTGTCAGGGGGTATATTTTCAAGGTTTAGTGTTATTTTTTCTAATTTTAATTTTTAATTTTTTTTTTCAATTTTTATTTTTTAATATTTTTATTTTTTATTTTTTAATATTTTTATTTTTTAATATTTTTATTTTTTGTTTTTTAATATTTTGTATTGTGTATTTTATATTATAAATTTTATATTTTGTTTTTTATTTTCCTTAACTTGTTTCTGCAAGCAAAAACAGATATGGGCCGAAAATTTCCCCACTTAACTTAAGCCTTTGATGCGAAAGGGGTTCAAATATGGCGTAGATTTTGGGGAATGATCTAAACATGCATTTGATCAATGTAATTTACGTAGATAATGCGTACGGTCATGTTATTACATTTTGGCCAGCTAGCATATTTAAAAAGCAAATATTATCATTCTCTTTAAATGATTTAACGTCTATGGTTGCTATACTTTTGCCAATTTTACTCAGTAAATTTTTACCATTCCTTGGTCCGAGCAATCACTGTTGAAACAGAGTTCAAATCTGTATTTTTTTTCAAACCCCTTTCAAAAAAATGCATCCCCAACCCTTGGGCCCAAACCACAAAAATCTACAAGATTGTTAATCATTTTTTTATCTAAATTAGAATTAAGTAAAACCAACAGTTTTTTTATAAATCAACTTTTTGTATTAATTTGAGTTTCTTAAAAATTTAAAACGTTCTGACGTTTCCGGCCTTTTCATGTCCCTTAAACCATCGTTTTGTTTATCAGAAATTATGTAAAAAATGTTGCAACCCTAGTAAATAGTATTCCACGACAGATTTTGTTTTGTTGACATGTGAATAAAAAATCATTTATCATCTTCATTATATAAATGGATGATTGATTTTACCATCATGTCAAAATCATTGCGGAGTTTCGTCAATTACATTTTTTCTTTAACTGTGAGATTTTAGTCTAGAATTAATTAGAATGTTTCTTACCGTATTCTGCATTTGTTTATTCAGATAAAAAATTAGATTGCGCACCCAATTTTAATGTGACGTTATGCATTCCGATGAACTGGTTATACTGCGAAATATAAAGGCTTATGGAAACATATTAAACAGTTTTCGTAATTACATATAACATCCGATAGCTAGGGATACGTTTAGTCGTTTAGGGTTTGTCTGTATTTGTTTGGGATACTGATGGCGGTTTAAAGCAAAACACAACGCTTTGACGTAATCTGTTTTGCTGCAATCAAAGTGCCCCTTTGTCATTTATTAGCGCGAGACAGCCTCCACAACCTTTTCCTTTTAACCTATTATGGCTATCGAAATTATAGTTCAAAAAGCTGTACACAATGTTGAAATTGTATACTACACACTTATATGATCTTATCCAATATTCGACATTTGACATAACTTATTATGCCAGGCCTTTGCGTTTTAAATGTTAATCCTAGTAATGGAGATTGTAATGTTTCTTTGAAGTGCGTGTTTTGGCTAAAAGTGTAAATATTTTGCTCTGTACATTTATAAAACATTTAGTGCATGTTCCACTTGTAAAATTGTGGTAAACTCGTTTAGTTCTTTTGAAACAAGAACACATGCTTAACC
The DNA here is from genome assembly GCF_963924565.1 of Ascidiella aspersa. Classification (NCBI taxonomy): domain Eukaryota; kingdom Metazoa; phylum Chordata; class Ascidiacea; order Phlebobranchia; family Ascidiidae; genus Ascidiella; species Ascidiella aspersa. The sequence goes on from NC_139452.1 coordinate 17,197,600, forward strand.
CAGTAGATAGGTTCTGTTTTGTCAGGACTTCTTTATTACAGGGCCTGATATCGACTAGGTTTCGTCGTTAAACCTGTTGGTGCTTTAACGAAATTTCAAATACAACAAACAATGGTGGCATCATATTCAAAGACTGAATTCGTTTTATAATTGCCCAATATATTCTACCATTGCAAGCGAAAAGTTTTGCAGTTTTGGGGTAATTAATTTTTCCAGTTAAAGTTCAAAATTTTAATCCTTCCTAATCCTTACGAATCAATAAATAAACGTTGTTGTGTAATTGCAAGCGCGTAAAAGTTTCCGGTTTTGATTAAGCGTAGCCTAATTCTTTTCGTTTAGTATGTTTTACTATTCATTACGTATTTTCGTTCTCCTGTCTGCAGTGGAGGTCACTAGAACCACATCACTGCAGTTTGTACGCGACATTAAACAGAAATCAGATTGCGTTACGCGGTGTCTGTTTAGGGCGGCCTGACATCAGTTTCTAGATTTTACAGCCAACCAAAGATCATTTCGCAACAAAGCAGTAGAAACTACTCCCCCAGACTGTAGCTGCGATATACACGTCAAACGTTTGTGCGCCCAACTGTGACATAATGGATGAAAGACGCTTATAAGTTGTATCATTATTTTAAAAATGATTTTCCTAAAATCCCAAGAGTGCAATTGACAAATCATGATGATATTACATTTGAAAATCCTTTTCCTCTTATTTCCCTAAATAAACATTTGAACCAGAATAGGCAAGTTTGTTGAAAAGGGCCGCATGAGATAGAATGTTGAATTTTGTAAATGTTATAGAATTGCGTAACGATTCCCTTAAACGAGCTAAATCATACTAGGGCAGGGGTGTCCAACCTTTTAGCGCTTGGCGGCCGCATTGACAGTCTTATTTTCCTCAAGGCCACAAGTTAAATTTTTTTAGGGGTGACTCGAAAAGTTGTCAAATCGTAACGGCATAACATAATTAATCTTAAAAAGATGTTTTGTTGTCTAACGAACTGGTGGAAAAAATATGGAGCCTAAATGCAGTTTGATCGCGCGAAGCGCGAAAAAAAGTGCGTTTATTAGGTTTGGATTTGGCAAAACTTTCAATTTAATCGAAATGGGCTTAGGCACATAAAATAATCGCATATTGTTATAAACACAAGCATTTATGTAAGAATTGGATTTTATTAGTAATGCGGCGCAATATGCCATGATATAAATAACACTTTTGATATTAACGGATTTACTTCAAAGGGACTAAAATACAATAAAACAGATAGAAGAAGTTCGCGCGAAGCGCGAAAAAAGTGTGTTTGCATTGAAATTTGTCAAACGTAATATTTTTTGGGACATGGCCAGGTGCCCCCTCTGGATCCACCACTGCTCTAATGCTCTTAGCCAATCTAATGACCAGCAATGATAGACGAATGTCTGGCTGGCCTATAAAAAAACCGTCTAATTTTAAACCTGTCTCAAAGTTCCAATTTTAGCATTTTTTTTTCTATACTGACATTTGTTTTAAATTTCGTGCAAGTTTTTATTACATTGCTAAAAATAAAAAAAACAAACTAAAAGTATATGTACAATATTTTTGAATACGGTTTCCGTTTGTCCGCAACCCATTTGTCAGCATTCCACTGTTCAACAGTAAAAAAGTGCTGATCTAGTTCTGAGGCATGCGGATTTAATTGCAAGTCTCATTAAACTAATTTGCCTCGGCAATCAACCTCGCTATTGCTTCAATAAGTTTTGCTGTTGTCTGATTACAAATCAACAAAGTTTGTGTTGGCTATTATGGGCAAACCGGCTAATCCCGGCAAGCTGATCCTGAGAACTGGACATTTTATTTTTGTAAGCAATCCTTTTTATACACAAAACTTAGAAGAGAAATTTTCTGTGCGAGAAAAAGATTATGACGCAGCAATGACACGGCAAATTGTTACATTATCTAATATTAATTTCGTCACACGGGTGTTGGCTTATCGCCTTTCTCTCTCAACTTATCTCCTACAAGGAAGTTAGAATCTGACCATATTAGTACACGAAAAGCGGCTTCTAACTGTAAACACAATTTCAATCATTGTTTTGAGATGCGGCTTATGTGCCAATTCTCAAAGCGGCGATTTAAGGTCGAACACTCTAGTACAATATAAGGAAGGATATGCGTCACGATATAACATTTATCATGTGTGAAACAGCCGAATGCTTTGTTCTCATAATGACAGCGAGTGTTTGGTAAAAGGCGTAAAAAAAGTGACAAATCATAAAATATTTGATAAATATACAACAGGATGTTTTTGGTAAGGATGCGTTATGACAATTTTGATAATTAGACAAGAAATAATAAAGGGCGCATGTTTCTGTTGTTCGTTAATTACTTAAATCGATTAATTAAACACGTAAAAATGGCCACTGCCACCACAGTTCAAAAGACAGCCTCAAACCTAAACGAAGCGGACGTAGAAATATCATTCGCGCGAAGCGCGAAAAATGTTACGCAGTTACCTATAGTTAAAATAGTCAAAAAGTATTTGTAATGGACTCGTGTTTAGTTTGTCCAAAGAGGCCGCGGGCCGGATGAATTACATTAGCGAGCCGATCCGGTCCGCGGGCCGTAGGTTGCCTACCCCTGTCATACACTGATTTCTTTGTGCATCAATCAATCAATGAAATCAGGTTTTTTTAGCGCACATAAGAATTCTGTTCACGGAGAATGTTGCGAAGAGCCTAGCTCACTGATTTAACTGCAGTCCCTTAAGTCGTAAAAAATTCTAATCTCCATTTATCATATCAACCATTAACGCATGCCAGCACGGTCACGGCCGCCAACACATGCTTATTAAAATACGTGTTAACGGCCGCACAATTTTTCATCTACGGCCGCAGGACACCGTTGTACTAGGGCTACAAGGTTATACAAGGTTAGCTTTTAGTGTAAATCCATACAAACCGTAGCCTCTACATACCTACATACGTAGTACGGGTTTTTTAAAGTGATGTGATAGATTAATTTCAAAAATATTATGAATTTATTATATTGTGTTATGCTTAATGTATTATTGATTAAACTTAAAATACACAAATATAAAGGTCTATAAAAACATAATGGACAGTTTTCATAATTGCATATAACAGCCGATGGTAGGAAATATGTTTGAGTTTCGGCTGTAAGTATTGCCATACTTGAGTCTGGCGTCCCAAAGCAGAATGTACTCCCTTAGCAGAATCTGTTTTCCTTTATCGCGTATTAACGCGAGACAGTCTGTATAACCGGTGTCGTTTTAACCAGATCCTTATTTTAGGAAATATTGCCACCGCAAGGTAGGAGTACAGAGCTAAAACCAATTTTACGATGACGTCATATTTTGTTTCCAATTTCTACCCCCAGCTGAAGGCCCCTAGGTAAATAGACTTCTAAACCCTTAAAGGCTCATCTACATATACGCCTCCATCTTGTATGGACATTTGAATTCTTTCCAAATTATAGTTTTCCTGTAAAACTCTGGACAAAAAACGGTCTGAAACAAACCAAAAAAACTATAAAAGAACTAGACGGGGTTGCGGTTGTTGTATATTTTGTCATGGGGTATTTTTCAGGGCCTTATTTTCATCGGTGATTCAATAATTGGGTCATTATAAATAAAGTTCTTTACCAGGATAGTTTTTGTAGTATTACGTATTATACTTTGGTTTATTCGTTTTACGCTTTACATTAAGTTGTACTTTCTGTTGTCTTGTTTCTGCAAGCAAAAACAAATATGGGCCGAAAATTTCCTGCCTTCACTTCTGACGTAGATGCAAATATTTTTACAAAACAAAAATTCCTATCGATTTTTCCCCCTCCCCCCAAACCAAATAAAACTTATTTCCCCCCTATTAATAAAAAAACTGCAATCCATTAAAAAAATATTTTTGATTCCCCCGAAACCAAAGATAAACGATAGACAAAACTGACATTCTCCACCCGGGAGTAAATATTTCATTAACAAAACAATATTCTTAATTTTGTTTTCAAACGCCCTTCAAAAAATGCTACCCCAACCCTTGGGCCAAAACTACAAAAATCTACAACCTTCTTCATCATCTTTTTTATCTAAATTCAAATTTGATTGTTGGGTTGTTTAGGCCTGAAAAACAAACAAGTGATTCGTAGTATCATTTTTATGGTTTACTAGCGGTTTGATTTACATAAATAGCATATTGACGAACACTACAAAAGGGAGATATATTGCTAGATATTACTGTCGCTAGGTAGGCGTAGAGAGCTTCAAATAACTTAACGTCACACTATTTTATTGCGAAAAAATACCGCTCATAATTTTGAACCTATAAACCAAAATTACATAATAACAATAAATTTTAAAGATAAAAGCCGAATATGTCTAGTTTTAAAGTTTAACTTTATGAGTACCAGATTATAAACCCTCAAAACTTTTGAGGCACAATTAACAAAACCCGTTTTTAAATAAGAACAATGAACATGGTAAAAACAATTAAAAAAAACATTTTCGCGCTTTGCGCAAAAACACTTAACTTAAGCTGCTTGTTTGCGGTCTGTTTCGCGTGACAACAGCAAGTTTCTTAAAGTTTAAAAATCTTATGACGTTTCCGACCTTTTTATGCCCCTTAAACCATCATGTTGTTTAGCAGAGATTATGTAAAAATATCGCAACCCTAGTAAATAGTATTCCCCAACAGATTTTGTTTTGTTTACTTGTGAATATAAAATCATTATATCATCTTCGTTGTATAAATAGATGACTGCTTTTAACAATATAGACAAAACAAATTACATTTCATTCTTAAAACTGTGAGATTTTTGTCTAGAATTCATTAGACCGTTTCTTGCCGTATTCCGTATTTGTTTATTAAGATAAAAATTTAGAATGCGCAAACAATTTCAAGATGACGTTATACATTTCGATGAACTGGTTATACTGCGAAATATAAATGCTTATGGTAACATACTAAACAGTTTCCATAATTGCATAAAACATCCGATGGCCAGGGAGACGTATTGGTTTTGTCTGTATTTGTTTGGCATACTGGCTTCTGGCGTTTTAAAGCAAAATACAACGCTTTGACGTAATCTGTTTCGCTGCAATCAAAGTGCCCCTTTGTCATTTATTAGCGCGAGACAGCTTCCAGAACATTTTCCTTTAAACCTATTATTGCTATCGAAATTATAGTGCAAACAGCTGTACCAAATATTAAAGTTGTACCACACTTATAATGGATCTTGTCCAATATTCGCCTATAACTTATGCCAGCCTTTGCGTTTTAAATGATAATCCTGGTAATGGAGATTGTAATGTTTCTTTGAAGTGTGTGTTTTGGCTAAAAGTGAAAATATTTTGCTCTATGCATTAATAAAACAATTAGTGCATGTTCCACTTAATAGATTGCGGCAAACTCATTTAGTTCTTTTAAAACAGGAAACGAAATTTCCAAAACCACCAAAAAAACTGATTTCGTTTTATAATTGCCCATTATATTCTACCATTGCAAGCGAAAAGTTTTGCGATTTTTGTGTAATTAATTTTTCCAGTTAAAATTCAAAATTGTAATTCTTCCTAATCCTTGCGAATAATTATATTTTTATGGTAGTAAAGCAATAAATAAACGTTGTTGGGTAATCGCCAGCGCGTAAAAGGTTCCGGTTCTGATTAAGCGTAGCCTAATTCGGTTTGATTATTATATTTCGCTATTCATTACGTATTTTCGTTTCCATGAGGTGCGTTGGAGGTTACTAGAACCACATCACTGCAGTTTGTACGCGACAATAAACAGTAATTATATTGCGATACGCGGTGTCTGTTTAGGGCGGTCAGGCATCAGTTTTAAGATAATGCAGCCAACCAAAGATCAATTTACAACAGAGCAGTAGAAATTCCCCCAGACTGCAGCTGCGAAAAAGACGTCAAACGTTTGTGCGCCCAACCGTGACATAATGGATGAAAGACGCTGATAAATTGTATTTTTGTTTTAAAATGATTTTCCTAAAATCCTAAGACTGCAATTGACATATCATTGTGACATTAAATTTAAAAAAAAAAAATAATAATTTTTCAATTGAAAATCGTTTTTTAAACATGTAAACCAAAATAGACAATTTTTTTACAAAGGACCGCATGAGATACAAAGTTTACTTTTGTCAATCTTATAGAATTACGATTCCCTTAAAACGAGCTAAATCATACTAGGGCCACAACGTTATACAATGTTAGCTTTTAGTGTAGAATCCATAACATACCGTAGCGACTGCATACCGTAGTATGGGTTTTTAACATGATACATTTCAAAGAATGGATTATATTGTGGTTTGCCTAATGCATTAACGAATAAAAATACACAAATCTATAGGCTTATAAAAACATAATGAACAGTTTTCATAATGCATATATCAGCCGATGGCAGGGAAGATGTTTAGGTTTCGGCTGTAAATATTGACATACTTGTGTCTGGCGTTTCAAAGCAGAATGTACTCCCTTGGCGGAATCTGTTTCGCTGATTTAACAGTGCCCCTTTGTCGCGTAACGGGAGATAGTCTGCCGGTTTCGTTTTAACCATATCCTTTTTAGGAAATATTGCCACCGCTAAGTTGGAGTACAGAGCTAAAACCAATTTTGCGATGACGTCATATTTTGTTTGCAATTTGTACCCTCAGCTTAAGACCCTTGGGTAAATAGACTTCTAAACGCTTAAAGGCTCATCTGCATATACGCCTCCATCTTGTATGGACATTTGAAGTCTCTCCAAATTATAGTTTTCCTGTAAAACTCTGGACAAAAAACGGTCTGAAACAAACCAAAAAAAACATAAAAGAATTCGAGCAAAAACAAGATATGTCCCGAAAATAAATTTTCGGACCATATAATTCGAGCAAAAACAAGATATGTCCCGAAAATAAATTTTCGGCCCATATAATTAACGTGTTTTTTTAGCTTTAGACTCAGTAAAGCTGTTGACAACTTTATCGCTGTCTATTTTTTTTAAGTCTCGATTTTATTACAGTATAATAGAGCTAACGAATACAGCCTATTTTAGCCTATAGAACAGACGAACGAATTTGATTCTTTATTCTTTAAGATCTGAAAATGAACGTTCCCCAATTGTCATCATCCGAAGATACATTCTTAATACAAAAGATACATTAGGCTACGCAAACATGAATTCATTTTCCCTAACGAAACATGAATTCATTTTCCCTAACGAAACATTTGAGCTTCTTAGCTACTTTCGACGTTAAAATGGTGTCCTTTAGCAGTGCAGAAAAGTTATTCCTTTATTCAGGCAGTGGTTCTTCTTAAACGTAGCCTGCTAACGCTAATTGTTACATTTTTACGACACGCTGAATTCTTTTTAAAAAAACATTTACGATTTTAAGGTATTGTGACAGTTTGACTGAGCTAATGTACTGTCTGTAAACACAAGTTGAGGGAGCTCGTTGGGATTAGTTTTAGCATTGTCTGCGAATATAGTATAGCTTCATATTGTGAAGTACTAAATATGCACTGAAAAGCTTACGATGGTCTCAAAATAAACACAATAGATATTTTACTTTAAACAATAAAACGATCTGACACCAGCGGTGATATCTCTAGATAACTTTACAGTTGTTGCGATGGGCCTATTTTTTGGGTAGGCCTGGGGCTGCAGAAGCAGAAGAGTATCTTTCAAACTGGATGCATTCGAAAACATTTCCGTCCACTTGAAATTCTGGCTGGAATTCGTGGCAATGTGACATCCACCCCATGCTGTAGTGGCATTTTGGGCATCAGAATTCCTTTGCTTGGCCGGGACCAAGTACATAGAATTTTCGCAACAGGCTTTACTATATTAAAGTTACTCTTGCAATTGTAACAGTTAAAATGCTTCGAGGGCGGATCCATTGCACTTTCAAATTTACATCTGGAGCAAGTCAAAGATATGGTGTGTTCTCAGAGGCTTTGAGATTTTCTATCTGACAAAGCTGGAAGGCACGTGCGAAGACGATTCTTGAAGTTCGTTGGTGGAAACGTTGTCTTCGATACAGCTTCTTTGAATCTTGTTTGGAGTCGTCTTTTCCTTAGCCAGCTTCCAAGTGTAGGTTCTTATCGGTGCTTATTGAAGCAGCTTCTCTGTTTCGCAAGTGCTTATTAGCGCATGTCTGATCCGCAGGTTGCTTTTGCGTCAAAGCAGACGAACCAGGCGAGAGAGGCTTTCTAATTTGCTGTAAGCTTCCAGTTAACGGCGCTTTTCGTTGGCCGTCTGTAGTTTGGTTTAGTAGCTCTGGATTGGATATTTGTGCAGTCGTTTCGGACATTTTGCTTGTTTGTGTCCAGCTTCCCCACAATATTTACATGTAAACTGCTGCCCATGGTAGGTTACATATAATTATAATCCATCCACGTAAACATAGCTCCGAATGGGACTTTCTTGTATATCTGCTTTGTTCATGGTTGCGATTGTCATACCCAGGGCCGGATTAGACCATGAGAGGCCCCAGGCTATTCCATTTGTGAGGCCCCTTCCTAATTTTATGCTCAGAATTTCTCTCTGAACAACATCACATGCCATTGCTTAATATTAAAAATATAAGTGCATTAAACTCTTCGTTCTTTTTTCATTTTCCACATTCATGGGTGCAAATTTTTGATTAAAAGAAGAAAAATTATGGAATAAGATTATTGCTTGATTTAAACCAGAGGTTTCCAACGTAGGCGGCGCGGCCCCTTGTGGGCGTTGGCGAGTTACAAGGGGGCGTTTTGGGTCTTTTTATCATTTGGGGGAGGGGGAGGCGCTGAACGGACATATGGGGGCGTTACATAAAAGTATTTTTCGCAACTTTAGTAATGCGAACTTGCAGTAGTTTCTGGCGTAATAATGGGCTTTCGTTTTTAAGGGTGTTGGTTGTTGTTGCGTTTCACCGTTTTATACGCGGCAAAATGTTCGTATATTTAAAGCAGGGATCGGCGACCTACGGCCCCCCGGGTCGGATCCGCCAATGTAATTCATTCGGCTCGCCGCCTCTTTGAAAAACTAGACACTATTCCATTACGAATACTTTTTGACTACTTTAACTAAACTCAACAGCGAAAAAATTTCGCGCTTAGCGCGAATGATATTTCTACGTCCGGTTTGTTTACGTTTTGATGCTTTGAAATAGATAAGCGCTTCTTTACCGTTGCGCCGTGGAAGGCTGCCAAAGGGCGTCGCGGACAAACGGAAAACGTATTCAAAAATGGTGCTGGGCATTCGGGCAAAAATCGGGCTAGCTTCGATCGCCAGCTGCGTCCTTACATAAAGATATTAACATTCACTGAACTACATTAACTATAAAGGGCATCGCGTTTTCTTAAAGTAGTTGTATTACACTATTCACTAGTAGTATGGATGATGACGTGTGGACTCGAATTTTAAACCAAACAAACGCTTTTTTTCGCGCTTTGCGTCAACACTTTAGTGCCTCCTTAAAAGTAATTAAACTCGTTTTTAAGTGTAAAAAAAGATTCGAGGCCCGCCTGATTCACAGTTGTTCTAACATATTTTTAACACAATTGTTGGTTAACCTTTTGTGCGGCCCGAAGAGACCTTTTTGAGTTTGGTTTTGGCCCGCCACTAAAAAAAGAATGTCTGATTTAAAGTAAAAAAGTTGAATTTTTTCTGATAATAACATATAACCTTGTTAAATAATGTATGTATATTAGTAATCTTTGATGTTGAGCTAAAGACCAAACTGGATTGCTATGGAACTATATATGTTGAATCGTCAGCAATTTTAACTGCGGTAGCGCAAAGTAGTTTGCACCAGTGTCCAGTGTGTTTAAACCCTAGCTCAATTATTTTGTAAGTAAATTATATGTCCGGTTACCTGAATGCCCTAATTTTTAATTTATGCACCTACGTCGTTAATTTAGTTTAATTTATACACATGCTCACGTAAATTCCTATAGTGAATGTATGTTAGAGTTAGACAACCTGAAGCATGACTGACAGTTCGTCGAAACGAAAGTGCAGACAGTATAATGTTAGACAACGATTAATATAAAACTTTACTGCAAAGCATGAGGGGGGCGATATGAAATAATATTGAGCCCAAGGGGCCCAAGTGTAAAAAGGGTTGGGAAACACTGTTCTAAACGCAGGTTAGCCATACCAAGGCGTTTTATATTAAGATAGGTCGATAACATTAGTAAATTTCAATTGATGAAACGTATAATTTACCACATTAACGGTAAGCAACACAATATCTATTAGTTATTTCAGCAGCATGTCAGCTACTGATAGGCTACTGTTTTTTACAGAGAAGACTATACGGTAAGCTACTTTAACAAAGAAGCTTCCAGCAGAATGCGCGTAATAATTGCCTTTGTTATGATCAAAACGACGTAATAATGACTTTTTACAACGTGGTTGAATACAGCTGTGTATAGTATTTTCTAGTCTGAAAAGCCTAATATATATATACTTTAGATAGGGTTTAAACTTGTCAAGTTCTTAAAAGAATTGCAAACTTCGAAACCGAATTTCGAGGCCCCTGGACGTTGAGGCCCTAGGCTTCAGCCTGCCTAGCCTATTGCTAAATCCGGCCCTGGTCATACCTGACATAAATCCCTGTTCATCTTTTCTATGAGTCATATTTTTAACCTCGCCATAATTTGAGCTTAGATTTCCTTCAATGCTTTCACTTAAGAAAGGATTTGGCACCCATCCAATACCTACATTATTCACATCACTTTCGAAAAGACGCACATTTTGTACGTCACTTCGGCAAGCTTGTTCTGGAGCTCTATTACATTTTCTCAGCTTGTACATGTTACTTCAATTTGTGTTCCCTTCATTTCACCAATTTCTAAAACTTTTATTCAATGGAAAAGTTAATGTCCTTTAACAGCTTCCACAAATTTTCTCTTTTTAAGAGCGTATCAGCTCTAAACGTGAGACAGTTTGGACGCTTCATCGCACTCCCAGCGCTTTTCACCGTCGCTGGCGCACAGCTCGCGTTCTTTATTGTAGGTGCGCATTCTCGAGCGTCAAAAGCGAATGAGTGAGTTTTACCTTATGAAATTGAATTTGTGCACGGCGTACTCAGACAACCCAATGCGTCCACCTTATGGGTCGCGACACCCAGGTTGGTGGTCTAGCAGCTTGTTGTGTCCCATTATGCATTCTGTTTTGCAAATCTGGATTCACCATTAAGCAAAATAAGCACGTGCTTATGGTATCAGGGAAAAGGGGCACAACAGAAATTTCCATAGTTAAATTTTAAATGGCGCCCAGAACTTTTGGTCAGACGACTCGGAACTCAATAGTGGCCTGTTTGAAAAACATTTTTTGCTTATTTTTCTTTCTCGTATCATCTTGAACCTCTGTATATTTTTGATGGATAATATCTTGTGTGGTTTATTGTCTTTTAATATTTTGAATGATATATATTTGCTAATAGGGCCTCTAAAAGGCATGATCCGGTCCTGTGTGTTCGTGACCCTGAACTGTTGTCAAACACTCCAGATTTCACTGCTGTGATTAGCCAGCTCACTCTAAACTATTTTTCATTTAGCTTATTTTACCTGTAAGGAAATTTTACTTTAACGTCAGAATAAAAAAACGGAGCATGACTGATAAAAACCGATAATAGACACATATGAAATGTATTATGTCACAATCGACAATTTGTTGCGACTTAAATTTGCTAGCGATAATGAGAAAACTGTTTTTTTTTTAATTTTTGAAATTAGATATGAATTAAGTGCGCAAAAAGCAAATTTTAATGTCCAATATTGGAGGGAACATTGCACCTGACTAATCGCCCCTCAGGTACAATGTTAACCTAATTTTCTAATTTTAAACATGGAAAATGTGTTAAGTTATGATAATTAATTACTCTTAATTTATTGTAGTGGAGAAAGTAAACTGGAATGGCGTTCCGGTGAAAAAATTGCAGTTTTAATGCTCGCATTGTTTTGTGAACTCGGGTCCAATTTTATTGCTCGAGCAGTCGAATTATCTTCATACAGTAGTGGCATCCTCTTCGTCATTTTCTAACCTGGTATCTGTTTCTTTCACGTAAGGATTGTCCGGTTTAAACTTTGCCAGAAACGACGCACCAGTTACCACGCTAAGCATGAGGATAGCCAGGTAACCGACAAAACAAAAGTAAACCACAGCAACACATGATAATATTACTACCAGCCAAGTAAACTCAACTTCACTCATGTAGACCACAACAAAATAAATGTTTATACCCATGACTGTAGCGGAAATAGTTAAACCAATTGCCTTCCAGTAGATATTGTTAGTAAAATCTCCCATAAGTGATGACATACTAGTAAACTGAAGTACCGGGATTATTGCAAACGGAAGTTGGACGCTCTGCAAGACGTTTAGTAAGTCGTTCATATGGGTCACTTGCTCGATGTTAGTGAATACAGCTAGTAAAAGAGTTGGACAAATTGCGATGGAGCGCGTCAGCAGCACTCGCCTAAAGCGACTCCATTTTAAATCCAAAAAACCTTCCATCACAAACTGGCCAGAATATGTGCCGGTCATTGTGGAACTTTGGCCTGCCGCCAATATACCCACGGCCCACACATAATAGGCTACAGGTCCGAATATACAGCCAAGCATTATTCCTCCCTTATATATATCTACATCCACCTCCTTGTTTATTGTTTTATTGTTAAGGGGGAAAAGTCCGACTGCTCCTGGTATATCTGTAGCGTTCTGGCACGTAGCATTTAAGTCAGCATAGGTCGTTTCATAAAATGTGTCTGCAAACACTGATACCACGAATAAGTTTATCATGAAGGATATAGTGAGTGCCACAGTCCCTTCGACAAGAAAATAAAAATTAGCTTCGCGCACAAGGCGTGTTTTGCTACGATCCACAACTCTTGATTTAACTAAGGCCGAATGTAAGTACATATTGTGTGGCATAATCACGGCACCAATAATTGCGACTGCCTGAAGCAGCTGCTCAGTCCCACAGTTATAACAATGTGGAACAAAGCCGAAGAGCACTTCAGATTGATCAGGCGCCACCATAATATATTCGTAGCCAAAAGTGCCTGCCATAATTGCAATTAGTATTGCAAAAACCGCTTCCAGTTTTCTTAAACCGTACTTGTCGAGCAGCAAAAAAGCAAATGTATCAAAAGCTGTTATTAAAACTCCTGCCCACAAAGGCATTACACCTCCCGATAACAATGTTATAGCGATCGCCGATCCGATAACTTCCTGCATGTCTGCACCGATGATAGCAATCTCTATCATAATCCACAAAACCAACCGTGGCCCTTTTTTGTACTGACGGTTGCATACTTCAGCAAGGTGCAAACCTGTAACGACTCCCAATCTTGCTGCGAGACGCTGCATAATCAGACCCATGACTGTTGCTAAAAATAATAACCAGAGAAGCTGAAATCCAGCCACAGCCCCCGACTGAAGATCGGATTCGATGTTTCCGGGATCAAGGTAAGCTATGCTCATTAGAAAACCAGGCCCAGTAAAAACCCACAACTTTCGCCAGCTAAACATAGGCATGTCTGCGGAATAGGGCCCGCAAATACAGGATTTTTCCGGATCGTCTTCATCTTGTTTGATAATAATGCCATCGGAAAAGTAGGTGTCAAAATCGTCTTTCCTTTTTTCTTCTACAGTGAAATCAGTGTCATAATTTTCAAATGATAATGTCAAATATTTGTCAGAAGATTGAGACATACTTTTTGTCTTACATTCCTGCAAATAAACATGTTATTAATTTCGATTCAAATCATGTTCGGTAATTGCATTAAAACGGATAGCCTATAATCCCCCAAACAATACAACCGCAAGCGGGTATATAACAGACACAATTTGTTTGAGAGTCAATTATTAACGGGTTTTGTCGTACGTGAAAAAGTCCTTGGATTCTCTTATCTTTAATTATTAGCGAACGCGACAACAATCAACAAATAACTAATTGTCGTTTTGACGGACGTTTGTTTAGTGGCAAGAAAATAAGTGCATGGAAAGAAGCAGCAAGAAGTCTATCTTAAACAGGAAGGCCAAGGAAATATATAACATAAAAAAGACAGTTAAACAACTTTATTGGCAAAGTGTTATTAACAAAATTTTCATGACATCATAACAACCAAAATAGTAAACCGAAAAACAATTAATGCATCAGCTACCGGAGAAAGTTTTATAGGCAGGCGCGGGTCCAGAGTTTTTTTAACGAGAATGTGATTATTTTATCTTAGATGTATTTTTCGCGCTGATTTCGAATACCGGTACATCTTTAGTTTTTCTCTAGCACATCAAATTTTTAAGCTATTGTCAAATTTCAATTTTCCGAAAAAACACATTTAAAACCCAGCAATACACATCTATGACACATGACCCTTAAGAACGTCTTACATATTACTTTTTTATGCGCATAACTCAGGTGATCACTATAGAACTTCTAATCAGATATTTTCAATTATTCGCCCCTTCTTAAGATCTTTGGTGACGGCATTTCATGGCTTAAAATGTTGTTTTTGTTTGTCACTACAACTGAGCCAGGGTTTCTGGATAGCAGGGCTGCGGAGTCGGAGTCGGACTCGGGACTCGACGGAGTCGGTTTGTTTGGCCGGAGTCCGACTCGGGACTTGAGTAAGACCGCGTAAAACTATACCCGAGTCCCGCGTCCGACGTGCGCATGCGCAGTATCAAATTTTAAAACTGTTAAGGCGGCAAAATGTAAGTTCTAAAACTGTAATAGCAAATGGTGAAATATTTTTCAACCATGTAATGCGTGTGGATTAATTATGACACCAATATAAGTGCTGGATTGCAGAAAATCCACCTTAATTTAGTTGCGTAAATCGGTAAAATACAGGCTGTAGAGTCAGAGCTGGACTCGACAAAATCTTACATTTGGGCGGAGTCGGACTCGGGTGTATTTTTTTGGCCGAGTCGTAAAAATATGAGGCATGGCGGATTGGCCGTGTCCACTGTCCAGCTTGTGATGATTTTCACTAGCGGACCGGTGAAGCCCGCGGTCCGCAGATTGCTGACCCCTGTTTTAAACCGTGGCGCATATGGCAGCATGAAACGCCTGAAGCGAACCCTGCCTGGTAGTTAAGTTTAGTTCACTTGGCGGACTTTGGCTTGTAATAAAATTATTTATTTAATGATTTACTGTAATGCTTCTAGCAATTTTTTTTAGTAGTAACATTGTGTTCTCCATAGCCTCTGGGCTGATTTCACAATCACAATACCTGCAATGATGGTAGCTCTTTTTCTTTCGACTTCGTTTGTAATTAGAAAATTCATTTTCATATGTTTATCACATAAAACGTGCTTATGCTGACTCATTCTCTTAATAATATTTTGACTGTCCTGACACAAAAATGCCAGTCCTCGCGTCAAGCCGGAAGTTTACTTGATTGGTAAAGCAAGCTACCACACTTCTATAGGCTACAATGTAGCCTACTTTTTAGATTTAAAATAAACACTGACAATCCATTGTTATTATGTAATTTAATGCATTGTTGTTATAATCTGGGTTAAACAACTTGGTAAATATAAATAAAGGAAGTCTCTCATTCCGCCGAAAATGTTAAAAGAATTGATAAAAAACGCTTTTAAAAACTAACACATTTGTGTTTTCAAAGACACTGCACCCCAAAATAAGCACAAATCTTGGAAATAAGCACGGTGTGGCAACCCTGCTTATAGGCCAGGGGTGTCCAACAAGCGGCAAAATGTGGCACGCGACCTAATAAAAAATGGCACGCAGGCCCCCCCCAAAAAATACTAAAATTGTTATTTAGCCAATTGCCAAAAAAGCGCAATTGGATATTCAGCTAATTGTCAGAAAATACTAAGTTTGTTATACAGCAAATTGCCATTGTTTGTGCACAATATAAAACAATCGCGGCAATCACGACAACCAACAATTACTTTTGATATAGTAACGTTATACTGTGTGGAGGCTAGCATTCACATAATATTATATAGCTTGGTGTGAAGAAACAAGAAGTCAGCTCACCGAGAGACACTTTGATGTAGTGATGCGCATTTCTACTATAGACAGTTTTATTTCAAGTTTAAATAAACGTTCTTATTTTTGGTAAATAAGCGCTTTTATGATTAAAAAGAATTGGTTCGGTTAGGAAACTTTGGCACGGGAAGAAGTTATAAGATAAAAATTGACACGCCGGCATGTTTGAGTTGGACACCCCTGGTATAGGCTATCCACCTTTTTTGCAATGTGCATCCTTTGGCATTTTACTACTATTTCAACCCATTAAGATTCCTTTCACTCTAACTTTTTGTAAAGAAATGCTAAACATAGGCATTTTTTTTGCTGAAACCACTTTAGAAATTGACCTATATTTCCATTTTAAATTTAATTGCAGAGGTGTTACTCTCAATGCAGAGGGTGTTACTCTCAATGCAAAAGCTACATTATACAAAGATGTTATCAAATAGCGCAAAGCAAAAAAACGCTTTTAAAAGTTGCCCCACAATTGTTTTTTTGAGGCTGCAATGAGACGCACAACGCCATTGGGCTAAAGCTATTTCACAAAATAATATTTTGTCAAAATAATATGATTGGTAAAAAACATATACGAAAGCAAAATCCAATTTCAGGTCTCGGTTCTGATAAGCTTAATGAAACAACTTTGTTTCAATGTTATCATTAGAGATTGTGAGGCTTAAGTTTGTTTGGCGAGATTTTTTATTAGGATTGGTTTATTGTAGGCCTACACCGAAAGCCATAGCAGCCATTTCGGTATACTAATGATACGTAAGCCGTAATCGTTAGTCAAAAAGCAGATTTAAAAGGGCTAGATTACAGATGTCGAACACATGTGTGAGTACTTTCAGTTAACTTTCAAAGCCCCTTTTTCTCGCTTTGCGCAAATGTTTTACCATTTCATATTATACTTATTTTGGAGGCCCCTGGCGTATCATATCGAAACGAACAGATCTAGAAATAACCACTTTCAGCGTCGAAGCCAAAAGCCAAAAACCTGGTTTAGGCTCAGCGACCAAAAAATAACAAAAAATTCTAAAAATGTCGGTTTTCAGAGCTAAACTGTACTACTTAACGACTTTTTTTGCTTAGCAATTTTTGTTTAAATAAAATACATACGAAACTTGGTCATTTAAAATTACCTGGAGTTATAGCATACAAGCTTATTTGAACATTTCATGGGTTTGACTTGGAATAAAGCCTGGGTAATATTTACGATCTATTTGAATAGATTCTTAACAGCACCTATAGCTTCTAAATCTGGGGTTTTAAACTTTTTTACCGCGGACCCCTAATTTATTTTTTCGATTCGCGTGGACCAAGGTAGTAGGCAAGGAATTTTCAGAGATGATGTCATAAATTGACGTCAAAATACAAATAAAACTTTAGAAATCTCCTGACTTCGGTCTAAAAAATGTGAAAGTGAAATAGAGTCGAAATACATTCAGTAATACAACGTTTTACTTTAATTTAAACTTTTTTTTGAAAAATTAATTACTTTGTAAATATACAAGAGGTCATGGACCCCAGTTTAAGAACCTCTGTTATAGACGCTATCTACATAATAAAAGAGAAAGTTTGTGAGATGTGTGTGTGTGGCAACATGTTCGCACAGTCATTTTACAATACAATGTGTTTACCCACGCAATACTTAGCAGAGTTCGCGAAAAAAGCTTCATTGCAGCAGTTAACAGTAAGCATTTGTTTTTTCAATGAGGATTTTTCACGTTTGACGCAGTTCAGCACCGGGATTACGTATTTGCTTAAACATGACGCTATCAAGTAAGTCTAAGCAATTGCTACTGCAACCTAAAGTTTTACGTTTGGGAGTTATTCTCAATTGACAATTATTGATGCCTGTTACCGCGTAAAATTTAGGTGGAGTTTGCAAATTTACGAAGAATTTTATTTTTATTTTTAAGCCGTTTGTTAGCGATAGTGATTGAGGCCAAAGCCTAATGACTTCTTACAATGTGTTTACCCACGCAATACTTAGCAGAGTTCGCGAAATATTGCGTTGATTGCAGGAGTTAACAGTAAGCATTTGTTTTTTCAATGAGGATTTTTCACGTTTGACGCAGTTCAGCACCGGATTACGTATTTGCTTAAACATGACGCTATCAAGCAAGTCTAAGCAATTGCTACTGCAACCTAAAGTTTTACGTTTGGGAGTTATTCTCAATTGACAAACGTCACAGGTTTTCGTTACTTAAAAGTGTATTGCGTGCTTAGCCAAGTGTTGTGCGCTATAGTTAACCGACTTCACATCACATGATTTGAAATTTATATTTAGTGACACTCAGTTCAAACGTTTAGGCATAAGCAAATTTGTTATGACATTTAAAAAAATATGTTTGCATTATTAAAAGAACAACCAAATTTAACTTCGGTATCACAAGGCCATGTTAACACGTTTATAAGGATAACTAAAAGCTAGGGCAATTAAAAAAACACCAAAACCAAAACCTATTTTTATGCGAAACAGTCCCTATACTTGTAGGCTGGGCTTTCATTAACTGTTACAATTTTGTCTATGATTCGTAATGCCAAAATTTTTTCGTTTATTTAAGTACGGTAGTTGGGATCACTCAATTCCTCCTGTTTAAATTTCTTTAAAATAGCTGAACATTTTTTAAACTCACTTCCACCGCGGTCACTTGTAGAGCTTTCTACCTCTTCACGAAACTAAACTTATTCCATGATCATACGATCCTTCTACATTCTTTACTCTGGTTAAATAACTGACTTAATAAACTAGTCTACATACACATGGCTTCAAAATAAGATAAATATATTGGCATTGTATGATAGCTGAAGGGAGTACAGCAGTAGCCTATGTGTTCAACAATACAAGGAACTGTGGCTGATCTAAATAACGACGAATTTCACTACCTTGTTACCAGGGCCGGATTAGCCAATAGGCTAATAAGGGCACATTTTAATTTGAGGGCCGAATATTACTGAATATTAATGTCTCGGACCATGCACTAATTTGACTTAACAATGTGCTTCAAAAGATTAAGTTTAATAATACTTGACCTACCTAAACCCAAACGCTAACCAGCACCCTAACCCAAATAATGTGCACTGAGTTAATAATTACATAATAACATAATCGCTTTAGGCTTTCAGCACCCAATACCTCAATTTGTGACGTAACAATCCTATGGTACCATAGACGAGAAACTATCTTATGCCCACCCGACTTTGGGCGTTTTCACCAGCATTTAAAGAATTATTACATTAACGCACATTATTTGGGTTAGGGTGGGTCAAGTGTTATTAATGCTATCTCACACTTTTTGTAATCTTTTGTGAATGTTCAGCGAATACTTTCAATTTATCTACGCCGGGAGTTTAACTAAAAGGTCCAAATCAGTGCATTGCCAGGACCTCAAGGTCTAAAAGTCTAGACTTTTCTGCCATTGGATGCCCTAATTGTCGTAGACCTTTTTGCTTAGAAATGCACTAATTTCTAACGGATCGAGTGAATAAACGCTAACAGGACGCAGCCAACAAGCTTGGTTATAAAACAGCTGTGACTAAACTGATTATAAAAAAATAGCTAGGCTAGCGGATACACGAAAAATCTTAATATTCTGTTACATAAAAACAAAATACCGAAAACCGGCACAAACATGATCACTATGACGAAACAAGCACTGTCCTTGTGAGGAAATAAAGCAACCCTACCACTTACAGCTGTGACATTGTTTGTTACATCTACAATTCTAAATATTCTGGTTCAGCTGATTACCCATCACCTGTTATCCTGAAATTACCCACAGGTTAAGAACCGCTGATACTATGCTTGTTACCGATAGATAGTAAAATAGTTTTGTTGGTCAGCGTAATTATTTTATTAGCTTTATAAAAAATAATTAAAATGTGTGACATTGTACCGGGTTTCATCAATTTATTAAATCAATGTGTGCGAAAAACGAGTTTTACTTTCCATTGGGGCGGGGTATATGCAAAACTCTCGAAAGTGCTTAGTTAATATTTTTGCATGTCAAAATCACTAAACAGTAAAGTTATTGCTCATATTCGGACGAGTTTCCAATTTTCATAGTTCAAATTTTTTTTTTTTTTATTAGACTTGATCTATTGCCTTCATAGTTTGTTTAAACATCAAATACCAGACTACGGGTAAATTAAACAACACCCGTGGTTGCTTATCAGCTGACGTTGTTTATTTTCGCTATATTTAATCGTACTGGAATAAAGAAAAAGACGCCGATGAACACTTGAAAATTTATTCAATTTTTTGGCATAAAATTTCCGTAGACTTAACAGTAGTGGCGTTTATCCGCAGAGAAGGAAGTTCTTTTACTAAAAGAGTTTTGCTCTTCTCAGATATGATGTTATCCTTGCTTTTGACAAGTCTAAAAAATGAAACAAAAATTCATTAAAAGTGAGTTTTTTTTTTAGGTTTGATACACCCAGTATAAAAAATATATACATGGCGGGATTAATAAGGCAGAATTTACTTTCCAATTTTTTATTAAATGTTAGAAACCTCCGAAATCATATAAAAAAAACAGCAAAAACCCCTTAAAACTCACGATAACAAAATCTGTGATCCTCTGTTGCAAGCACTCCACGATGCCATCTTGTATGGGGGAATACGATTCAACAAAGCAGCTGAAAAACTGGATTCTAAACCCAAAAATATAAACTTAAATATTTTTAAAAGCTACGCAAGCAAAATGTTAAAAAAATTGCTTGGAATATAGAGTAATTTACAAATCAATTATAAACATGTTCTCATTATTAGTGCGACGATTTTTGACCCAAAAATGAGAAATGTCGACCTAAAAATTGCTTTTTTCACAACAGTTTGACCTATTAGGAATACATTGCATAGTATCGAGATAGGAACAGGATTATTGTAAATCACCTCCGAAAAACAGACATAGCAAATATTGTGTAAAACATTTGTCCAAATAAGAGATACGCAACACTATCTGAATCTGAAGCTAAAATGAAGTTCGAGCAAAACCCAATGCGATAAACTAGGCCTACGTGGCTAATTCTGCCGGCTCGCGTATACCGTATGTCGCTGCAACGAAGATTTAATACAGTTAAAATGTAAAACTAAATTTTTGAAGATGACTAAACATTTTATTAACTTCGTTAACTATTTTTGTGCTTTTGTCTGTGTCACGGCAACACAACCAACATGCAATCTATTTAAATCAGTGGTTCCCATCCTGTTTTGGATTGCGATACCCTACAGGAATTATAAATAGTTCGTGGCACCCTTGTTCGTAGTTTTGCTGACTGTAACGTTACAACAAACGAGGTTTAAACATCAATTTACCTGTACAACAAGGTTAAAAAAAACTTTTTAATTTTTTGCACTTATCGTACACAACAAATTCTATCAAAAAGCTTACCCATTGAGCCAAAAATGGGATCCTAAATAATTCGAAAAATCTCCCGGCATCCTTGAGTGTTAAAAATGACAACCCGGTTGAGAATCACTGATTTAAATGAAAGGTATTGTTGTACTGCGTAACTGTGCGCAGGGTTAATTCGGGAAGATAAAGTTGTAATTCGCATCAAGTCAGTGTAAATATTTTGAGGTTGTACAGGAAAAATCCCGCAGAGTAATACGGTAGTAGGGAAAATAAAACACACAAGCCAAGCAAACATTAATCTTAACGATCCACTGACCAAACAAACAACGCTAAACGTTAACATACTTGATTGCGGATCGGATTCCTTTGATTTTGACTCAGAAACAATAATTTTTTTAACAAGTAGATGGCCGCTTGGATCCTCAATCAAATGCAGCTGTTGCAATAAAGTTAGATTATAAATCACTAATTTGAAGTAAATTAATCACAACCAAAAATTAAAAAAACTAAAACATAGTATCAAATTTAGGCCTCCATTAGACTCTTTCTTTGGTAGTACAAGTTAAAGTCATTGTTACAATTTTAGGCGAGACGAGCACTATGGCTATTTATCGAAGGTCACAAAAAAGTAATGCTTTCAGGCAGAGACTTCTCAAACCAAAACCATAGGCTTGATAAGGTTCATAACAAGTTATGAACGCCAAGGTTGGCATGTTTGCGGTTACATTCTACTGGAGCGCATAACCGCCAACAATCTCTACAGCTCGTCCAAAACTCGGCACCTTAATTTTTATCCAACAATTTTTTTTTCGTTTTGTAACTTATTACCTATTTAAGTCTAGGAGGCCGTTTACATAGTCCGAAGAATATGTTTGAAATACCGCAATAAAACGTATCTAGTAGTCGCCATACGTTCAATAGGCCGTTTATTTTTGAGATTTGATTAATACGGCTTATTATTACTAGAGTAACACTTTTCATGCCAATCTATTTTCGCAATATTTAAAATAGGTTCCTCTGGCATATATTTCTTTAACCAACGTTTCGGCTTACTATCCGGCAAGTAAAATTGTGTGACTTTACTTTGCGCCCTGTTGGCTTTGTGTGTTAGTCCCTGACGAAGGCTTGTCGGATAGTAAGCCGAAACGTTGGTTAAAGAAATATATGCCAGAGGAACCTATTTTAAATATACTATGCCTGGTAGCAACACCATATCTATCTTCGCAATTATTAAACACCAAATCGTTTTTTACTAAGATTAAGTACACCTAACAATACGGTCCCACAGAGGGTGTAAGATTAAGCACATCTAACAATACGGTACCACAGAGGGTGAACTGCGCATCAAATATGTCTCATTGTCATTATTCGCCCGCTCTTTAGTTTAATTATATAATTATCAATTTTAAATAATGCGAAATCGTGTTAGTTTGCAAAAAACGCAGGATTCTATGGTTTTTGGACTGCTAAGTTTACTCGGCAAAACAAAGTGTTGTTAAGCGTGTTAAATGAATATAATAAACAATTTTAAAAATGCTTAAAGACTAAGTTAAGAAATACTTTTCCGTTCGAGTCCTTCTCTCCGGGTATAAAGGGCTCATCCACGAGTGATAGAACGGCTTCAACTAAGGAACTGGTGTCTCCATAGCAACAGAGAATAGCAGTTTCGACAAAGACAAACAACGATCGGTCAAACGCTAGAGGTCGCACGTTTTTTGTGACGTAATCGATGATAGCGGGTGAGGCCGCCTCAGATAATTCGCGATGACGTTGATCCATTGGCTTTTTGCTGAGTAACAAAATATAACGTTATAAAACAATTAACATGCTTTTTTCATTTGCTTCTAAAAGCTATTGATTTACTTCAATCCTGCCGGTGCAGAACAAGGTGAAACAAACGCACAATGTTTTTTGTTAA
Organism: Ascidiella aspersa; assembly: GCF_963924565.1. Lineage (NCBI taxonomy): Eukaryota > Metazoa > Chordata > Ascidiacea > Phlebobranchia > Ascidiidae > Ascidiella > Ascidiella aspersa. The sequence goes on from NC_139452.1 coordinate 17,220,857, forward strand.
GTGCCAACCAAAATTTAAAACAATATTGACGACTTCGAATGTCAAATTACACAAAAAAAAATTTAATCAATGAAATAGTCGGTGTTGTAAACGAGAATTCATAGACTTTCTGAAAAGATGCATCGCCGCATAAAACGAGGCTAACCAGACTTTTTTAGACGATTAAGTTTTTTCTTAGGCGATACGGGTATTTTTAATCGATAAAGGGACGTAATACCCAAAACTTTTATAAATTATGCAAGCTGTTTTTTTGGTTTTTTTTTTTTTGAATTTCTTTTTTGAACCTGCGCTAAGTTTTATTTTTTGTTTTGCATACGTCGCCTTAACCCTGAGATATGATATTTATATTGAAGCTTTGTCAGTGCCCTGCACCCCTGCTCACTGTTTGTTAATTCGAAGAGTAAAATTTAAATAAATTTGAAAGTCTTTGGCAAAGACTCTTTGCCTTCCCCACCAAATAAAATTCTAGTCTGAATACAAATGCGGGCGCGGAACAGCTCAGCCCAGAAGTCACGTAACTCTTGGGGGTAACAATTTAAATAGGCAAAAACTGATATTAATATTTATAACCGTGGCTGTGTGGCTGTAATATTAGACGGCGGCAACTTGCCTAATTCGAGTTAGATTTAAACAAAAGTGTCACACGTAACTTTCTCAAGCGTACCTCGTATTTAGAAAATATAGCATGTCTTAGTAAGGTGTTAAATTCATTTTAATTAAAATACAAAGTAAACATGGTTATTTTGCTGTTGGAATATTGTACCAGATATTGCAAAAAATTGTAAATGAGCATTAATAATTAAAACTAACCTTGTTGAATTTTCGTCACCTTTCGAGAGCATCTTGATGGTTTCAGGAAGAAAATGAGACAAATTTCTGGGGGACATGAGATACAAAACCAACTTGCGACCATACTTGTTATGAATTAGTGCATCCAAGCCTTTGGTAATAGACTGCATCAAAAAATTGAATTTAATGCATAGTTTTGAAAGCTAGGTTTTTGGTAATAGGGCTTCTTGGCATGCCTCCTGAACTTTATAGTAAAATATGATCTACAATTAAACTACCATTTTTGTGTGAACAAAATAGTTCTAAATAAAAGAATAATTTGCAAATTTAGTGCAAATATAACACATTGACTTTATAGAGAAAGTGTAAGTTTGATCTCTTACGCCTTTCGTATCTTAGCAAACCGCAATGTAACTAAGCAAAGTAGATTAATAAAAATGCCTTTTTTGTATACTCTTTTTCACACAAGTGTTTCACAACCAATTGGTGTCATTTAAGGTCCATAAATCCAGCAAAAACATCTAAATTTTGAAATGGCCGCCAGGTCATAACATGTCAATTTACCAGGTCATGTAACCTATGTTTTCAGATACTTAAAATTGGTAATCAATTGGGTAAAAACTTTCTTTCTTATGAGAAATGTGTACTTATTTCACTGAAATACTTTCTATATCTGTAGATATGGCCTTTAATGTAAGGTTTCTTATCTCTTTGACTTACCAGGGGCTCACCTTTAAACAAAGTTTTAACAACACAAAAAATATAATAGTGTGACTTTTTTATGAACCATTATGACAGATATGCTGACAATCCGATAATATCAGACATCTCTCGTCATGAGCCAGGGAAGAAGGTACACTTCAATTAAACACAGTGGGTAGATCAATGCATAGTTTTGCAAGAAAATAAAATCGGAAAAATAGCAAACCAAGGGGAAAAAAGGGCCTAAAGAAGCCAAATAGCAGCAATCAGATGAAATATCACCGGAAAGTTAATTTTGTGACTCCACGAAAAAACTATTATAGACTCGAAACAGCAAAAAAAACCTGTCCATTATAAATGCCGCATTAGTACAAAGAAAAGCTTGTACTCATTATTTACATGACTCTTAATCCTAGTGCTTTACAAGCGTAATCTTCCGATGTAGTACATAAGTATGTAACTAAATACATTCAAAAAATCAAATAAGTATCAAAAATAAACACTAAACAGGTAAAAATGCCAAGGTCAACACAATAACAACTAGTTCAAAAAATTGTTTTGCTATGGTGAAAAACTCACTTGCTGCACATTAAAATAATTAAACAAAATGCAACTATGAGGTAATAATGGAATAAACCTGACACACTATTATTCATTTGTATTTTTGTTTTAACTTTTAAGGTTCCTTAGTATTTTGGTTTTATCCTTTGAGTGACCCCCAAACAATTATCAGGCAGCCCAACTTTGGGTCTTAACCCATACGTTGGGAAATAATGGACTACATAATCATCTCATCAGAGAACTGCATGCAAAATATAGAATCACTAAACTATGTTTAATATCTGATTTTACTGTAGTATTTTCTGATGACCTTTTTCTAGTTAATTAAAAACCCAAAACCACAAAAAAATAATAATTATGCTAAAAAATATTATGTTAATGTATTACACTTACCGAAATAAGTGCTTTCTTGATGAAAACTGTGTCATCAACACAATCAAATGCAGCGATTAATGGCAGGTAGCCAAATTCTTCACAAGAAAGTTTAAGCACAAATTCTTTCAGAGATTTTATGATGACCTACAATTTAATATAGAAATAATTATACACATATGAAATTGTATATCTTAATCTTAATATATATAAAAGAAAATATTTTTGAGATGTCTGTAATATGTTCGCCCGGTCGGTCGCCGGCAAAGCAACGGCGTCGTCGACTAACAGTCGCTGGCAGAGCAAGGCGTCGTCGTTCGCTAACAAAATGACCGGTGACTCCCCGTGGTGTGCTTGCCTCTCCTCGGTCGCTGGCAGAGCATTGCGTCATCGGCTAACAAAAGGACCGGCGACTCCCCGGGCGTGCGCGTGATATATCGTAAATCTCGTAACGTAACCGCGCAAAACCTTTTTTTCAAGTGCAACTACCTGCGTTGACATAAAAAAATTTTTTAATGGGTTACGGGTTTGTCTGACGTTGGATGCAGCCTAATTTGGTGTTTAAAGCAGACATAACAAACACTGTATACTACACATACTTTTAAAAAACATCAAGAAACCTTCAAGTTTATACTTTTCAGTTTAGTAGCTTTTTGAAGTTTGTTTAACCACTTAAAGGATAGTCCAAGTTTAAGATGTTCCTGCAAAACTTTTTTTAAGCTCAATTACCTGCCTGGACATAGAAAATCGAATTAAGTATATTGCCTTTGTTTAACCACGTAAATTTCCTTAATAAAGTAAAATTTTAATGTTTTCAACTAAAGACCAAAAAAAAAAAAAAAAATTGACATTTAATGCGAGGATAGTAATGTTTCTTATGGTTACATACTTTGTTACATTGTATAAAAACTGTGTAAAAATAGTAATTTAAGAGCGGCGGTTCCCAAACATTTTAGAGCGGTGGTTCCCAAACTTTTCTAAAAATTTTGCCTGGCGGACCCCTTGCAATTATTTTGATATTTCGCGGCCCTATAAAATTTCAAGGGTCAGCTGACCCATATTTCTTGTAATACACTAGTGCAGTCACGATTCATTCTAATGTAACAACCTTCTAACTCAGGGTGGTCCACGGTTGACTGCATCGCGGGCCACAATATTTCTTGCATATTCTTTGCGGGCCACATAAAGTAGGCTAAATGCGTACCAGGAGCGGATCAACGTTTTTCGTTTGGTCGAGGCATGAAATGTTTAAAGATAAAGTCACAAAGTAGCATCGATAGACGGATACGCTCCAGAAACTTGCTTCTGTCGTCGGACTCGTGCGCAAATAAAATCGAATGTTATGAGACCGGGAAAACTGGTGTGCACAAAGCGCGAAAAATTTGCGTAGTTGACAAAAATTTTAATTAGAAGACTGCATTTTATAAGCGTAGAATGTTCGCGTAAAAGAGATATTGCATACTCCCCAATCGCTAAATTACAAAGACGTTATTATTTCGCGCAAAAAGGTTTAATTAACCAGATCAATTTGGCTGAAATTGCAACTGGGTTTGGACCACCCTGTTCTAACTTATGCGAACGATTAGCTGATAGCAGGTAGTACAGCATAATAGATGCTTTATGATGTCACAATAGACATCATAAAACACGCTATATGATCAAATAATAAAGCATAACTAAAGACAATAAAGATGACAGATAATGTAACTTAGACTAATGTTTAAAAACTTGAAAGACTAATTCGCCTTGCGGACCCTCTAAAACTGCTGTACGGACCCCAAGTTTGGGAACCGCTGCTTTAGAGTCACGCAGATTAGAACATAATAATGTTGGGCGCAGATTTTGCATTACCGTAAAAATCAAATTAACGTAATTATGTACTGACCTAAATAATCGCTGTTCAGTGTGAACCTTATTGCTACTTAATCCAGTCTCGCCCATAACAATCGTTCCCAGCAATACAAACTAAGTTTTCTGTTACCTGACACAGAGTCTAATCTACAACATAGCTGGATATCTTACATTTCGATGTTACGCTAGCGCGGTTCACAGTTAGTTTTCAGTTCGGTCAACTCGTTTTTTTTTATCTGTAATTTATAAAAGCCAAATCATTTTGTAACCCATAAACAGTTTTACTGTTTGGAACACTATATACGGATCTGTTCATAAGTTTAATGGTGAAAATAACGGCCCAAATAGACGTTAAAAGCTTTGCTGTTATTATTGGATTTCAAGCGAAAGCGGTTATTTGGTATACCAAAAAGCTATTGTTTGTACAAAGGCCTAAAAGCTATTATTTGTACTACGGTAGTTTTCAATTTGCGAAATAAAAAAATCACATTAGGTATATTGTCCTAATAAAAATAAATTTTAATGTTTTCAACTTAAAATATGTTTGACGTTCTTAGCCGTTGGCTATTTAGTCCTTACAGCGGTTTTAATAGTAACCAATTTTCAGTTTTAAGCGATATTTGGTACCGGGATTACGTAAAAAGCACATCACGTCTTATAATTCATGTTAATTAACGTGCGCAATGTTCCAAGTAAAGACTTAAGTTTAACTGCCAAATTTAGGCAGAGTTCGCAAAATATACCAATTGTTGTCGTTTTAACAGTAAGCAATTTATATTTTTCAACAGGTTTGTCTGACGTTGGACGCAGCTTAATTTGGCGTTTAGAGCCAGGGTCTAGCAATTTTCACTTGTTTTAAACATACTTTGAATAAACATGAGGAAACCTACACGGATATCGTACAACAAACCTTCTCAACAATATTGTGACAGTGATTGAGGCCAAATCCTAATGGCTTTGTACAATGCGTTTATCCACGCAATACTTGGCAGAGTTTGCAAGTTTAATTTTTTTAGGGATTTTTCTCACATTTGACCCAGTTTAGCACCGGGATTACAACCAAAAGTTTTACGTATGAGAGTTAACCCCAATTGGCAAATGTTACGGGGTTTCATTACTTAAAAGATGTGTGACATGCTTACCCAAGTGACATGTGATATAGTCGATTATTTAGTCGAACTATTTCAAAAACATCAAGCAGCATTGTACTTTGTTTGCATGTTAAGTCTAATGGGCGCGCATGCGACTTCTTGCAAAACCTCTTGACGTATAAGGGTAAAACGTTTCCAAACATTTATAGGGCAATAACCTGCGTTACTGTAAAAATCCAGTTCACAAAATATTGCGATTATTGCAGTGTTTTCCTTAAGATTCTTTCATCAGGTATTAAGACACTTACACAGACAACGTACAGCAACCCTAACCGTGTATAAAAACTACGAGTTTGCCAAATATTGTGTGCAGCGGTTTGAACACTAAACAAATTGTCATTTCAAACAGGATTTTTTTTCGTTGGATGCAGTATGCTACCTACCGGGATTACGTATTTGCTTGAATTTCGCGCAATTCGAACAATTGATGCTACGACTTTTTTACGTATGTTAGTAATTTTTGATCGAAATATGTCATGGGGTTTTGGTTACGTAAAATATGCAAGAGGTGTTTAGCCAAGGTTGTGTGTTTAGTAGCTCCATTTTAAAAAAACACACAACTTTGCAATTTGGTTTGATGTTAAATGTATTCTTTTAAACTATCGGCTATAACATTTGGCTTGAAGAAAAATATTATACAATGCTGGTAACACGTGATTAGTGATTAAATGGTCAGAGCCCGTTCGCGCCTTACCTTTAGTGACCTACTTCACACACAAAACTGCTTTTTATACGTTAATTTTACACTGGTTTAACCAAATGCAAAAATAAATGGCAATTTATGGAGACCAAGAATTAGATCTTTAGAGCCACGCAGATAAGTCACATAATTATTAAACACGCCATTCCATTAATGCCTCTTTCACACAGGCTGTGGGGTGTTACTCTGATTGTGGGGAAGCATTAGGTTAACCTTTTTTTTTCGACACACGATATGACATGATTTGAAACCCATGACATGACTTGAAATTTATATTTACTGACACGCAGTACAAAGGTTTAGGCATAAGCAAATTTGTTATGACATTACAAGAATATGTTTGCATTATTTATGTCTCTTATGAAGTTCTTACGCCATCCATAACAATACTTTTTGGGTGTATTCTGATTACCACATTTATCTTGCATATTCATGGTATATAACATGAGGCCAGCAGTTTAACATGTAACAACTAGAGATCGACCGATATCCATTTTTTGGACCGTAACCGATACCCGATTTTTTACAATTTTTCAACCGATATCCGATACCGATTTTTTCATATACCTGGGAAATGTTCAAAACTTGAATAAATTGAAAATGAAATCCTAATAATGTTTTAGTTTATACACCTTTATTAATTATTAAACTATTATTTTGCATATTAACTTGGCGTAATGCTAAAACCAAAATGTTTTTCATAAAAAAATTGACAAGTTGTTTGTTGTGCAGGAAAAATTAGATCATATTTTTGCACTAAAATATCGGCAAAAGTATCGGCCTACATTTACCGATACCGATATATCGGTAGAAGCCAAATATTGGCCGATATTATCGGTAAACCGATATATAGGTCTATCTCTAGTAACAACGTAACGTGCAATAGTGTTGGATTAGTTTCATTTTGTTTAATCAAACAAAATTCAGGTAGTCTTCGTACATTATTGTGATAGTTGTGGTGTAATTAACATTTACCCAGTTAAAATACCTGGTAAATATTCTATTTAACCTGGGCAACGCCGGGTATTTCGTCTAGTGTATTAATAAAACGGTAACAAAATAGCAAACAAGAATTAACGGCAGTAAATGCAACTACTTGATTTTCATACAATATGAAAGGTTATATACCAGTTTTAATAAACCAATGTGACTCCTAAAACAAATATTTATGATTTGGTTTGTTTTAGGATACTAGAACTCTTTTCCACAGGATGAGAACCAGTGTTCCCTCCAATATTTTACCATGCGCGCAGGTGCCCACAATTTTGCGCAAGAGACGAAAATCTGTATGCAAAGTGCTCAAATAAGCTCCAGGAAGACCTTGTTGGGAATTCATCTAACTTGGCAATTCTATAATTAAGTTGTTGGCAAACAAAAAAAATCTAATTATTTTGGATACTTTTGTTAAGAGAGGAAGCAACATGCACGGGAGGCGCCACAATAATCTTAATTAAAAAGACAGTCATTTTGACATAAAAGTAAGTCTCTTTATTTGGAGTATTTTGCTTGCTTGAGACGCGATTTCGCTTGGTAGTTTGTGTGGCTAACTTAGTCAAGTGAAGCACAATTTAACTACCAAGGCAATAAATTATCGCTCAGGTTGCAGCAGTTTTAGCAGTAATCAATTTTCACTTTTAAACTTGTTACAGATTTATTTTACGTTGATACCTTTGATTAAAATAAGATTTTTGACCTTGTATCTTTCCTATTTATAATAACATAAATTCAGGCTGGTCATTTAGTCCATCCATATAGCACACATACACATCCATATAGCACACATATTCCTTTTTTGGTTATATTATAATTCTGCATTGTACACTGTTTACCCAAACAGGCAAACAGTGAGCCTAAAATTTTTATCTTCGGAAAGTCCTAACTTTTTAGGCTTTAAAAAACAGTGTAAAGAGTCCTTTTTTGCAAATGAAAGCTTATCGCAGATAATTGCAATAATTTGTTCGTAAAAGATCAAAGCTATTATGTCAGAGGTTTTTCATATAGCAAAGAAAGTTGGTATTTTTGTAGATTTGACTTCATAGCTTTAAGGCTCAATAAAACAGCAAACAAGAGTTCACGGACAGGGAAAAACATTACATGTTGTGTTTACCAGATATCAAATGGCATTACTCAATATAGCAATATTGCAAGTATTATAGATCTGTGCATACCAAAAAAGAGACACCTGGCTCCAGATTGTTATTACAGAGAAAAGATGTAAGATTAATATTAGAGGAAGGGAAATAACTTTTATCTAATTCAACCAAAAATGTTATTAGTATAGGGCTGTTCTATTTAAAAAAAAATATCTTCCTATTACACAAAACACATAATGCTAAACACAGAGACTTTTTGATTTTATATACAAATAAAAATGCAGATACTGAGAGCCATGGTTTGGTGTCTTACCCCTATGTACGAAGTAACATCCCCGTCAACTGCAACACCTTGTTCTGACAAACTAAGCCCAAATCAGGGGTAAAAGATGCAAATATGATTAAATGGGCCTGGACACCAAGAACTAAATCACTTGGTATTCACAAAATAACAAACTGAATCTTGCAATTACCAAACTACACAAGCATATACTTATTTGGTCACTTTATAGTCGTACGGAGCACCAATAAAACTAATTTGGTCACTGTTTGTGCAAGCTCAATAATGTTGGCGCTTTTTCAACCATACGCAACCAAAGCTAGTACAACTAAAGTTCCCAAATGAGTTTTTACATGAGATCTACATACAGACAAAAAACTGCCTAAACTAGTTAGCTTTGAGCTAGGTGTAAAAAAATGTTAACCAAATTATTGTTTTCTGAGCAATATTTTGATGTATCTGTTTTATTAGAAGAAATACCTGGCGTTGCCCAGGTTAAATAGAGTACTCACAAGTTTAATTTAACTGGTGAAGGACTATACCCATTGTCCCATCGATGTAAATTTATAACGCTCTAAAGTTTTGGGCACTTTTTTGTTCCTACACAGCTCAAAAGAACTAATTTGCGCACTGTTTTGTCGGTATGTAACTTGAATAAAACTAAAAAACTTGTGAAGTTAAAATGGGGTACTTAATATATAGTAAATAATCCTTGCCTAAAGAGTGATCATGTTCAGGAGAGGACTGAAGATCAAATTTTATAAAAAAAAAAACTTTTTATTATTTTTTTGACTTGCACACCTCTGCGAATGAAATTGTGTAACTACCCAAAAAATGTGCTGAGCGAGTATACTGACTGTAACGCTTCAGTTGATTATTTATAATTGCAACTTAACCTACAGATCAAGCTTTTAAAAAACACTGAAATATTAATCTTAAACACAATTTTTATTGGTTGCCTCTTTTTTAATTAAAATTGAAATTACAAATGGTTAAAGTTCGTAAATAATAGCCATTATGAAACCATTTAGCAAGGAATGGATTTTCTACCTTGTAGTTTACTACGGAGGCCTGTATTCATCATACCAAGAGATAATCACAACATTAAAATGAGAAAATAGTTTGCATCGCATGGATAAGCAACAATACTACCTTGACCAGTCATTCAAAATAAATTTAAATTTGAAAAAGTGTTATGCACCCCATTTGTGTATATGTTATAGAATAGTAATAACACAAATAACAACACCTTTTGATCCTTTTTTGTTCCATGCCATATGCAGTTCATTGCCACATGTGCACCATCATGAGTGTGAACCATATGAACAAGTGAGTCACGAAGAAGTTCTATCATTTCCTATTAAGATTGCATATTTTTAGAAGATAAATATTAGAGTAAAGTGAAATTAAAAGTAGTTAGTTGTTACAATCTTGAAATATTTTATCTACACATAATATTCTTGCAGTTTAACTGTTTAAATTTCTCTAACATTCTTTATTGCTTTTGTTTAGCCAAATAAGAAAACTAATACCAAGATGTAACTCAGTACATCAGATATAAAGCAAACTTTTAACTTTCAACTAGGAATGACCGAGGATTAGTTCTGCAATATTTATACCAACTATGAACTTATCCTCTCCTAGTACTGCTAATATTACCTTTATTACATAATCCTTATATCTATTTGATGGTCAGATGGTATGTTTACAATTCACAAGAAACCAACAAAAGCAGGGAAAAAAGGTTTATCAAGTGCCTAAGAAAGCAGCTCCAAAATAATAAAACGACATAGGGTCATAACACAAGAAAAAAAAATTCTCCCTCACATGAGGAATATCCCCATACTTCTATCAATAAAAGTAAAGTAATATTGGCCAATTGGCCACAATTTAGGTCTTTTACAAATGTTCTATACAATAGCTGCTCGCAAAAAAATTAAAAAAAACTCAACTTACAATTCTGATCGTTTGTATGTTGCAATGTTCAAAAAAGTCAAAAAAAGCCTTGTGGACAATAGTGTGAACAATGACACTCTTTTCAATTAATGGTAAAAGTGCATCTTTATAACTTTGCAAAACTGACTCTTTTTTGTCTGGTTCATCTGCTAGAACTGTAGTTAAAGAATCATCGTCAGATTTCTAAAATTAAAAAATATAACAAATATTTTTTTACTGAAGAAATATATACAATGGATACAGGACAGGTGCTCAAAATAAGAATTTTCTTAGTCATTCTAGAAAAAAGTTGGCCTAAATGTTTGTTTTTTTAAGGGCCAGTTGCTGCAAGAACTGACAAATGTTGGCTTGATAAATAGATTTGTGGTGCCTTGTAAGGTAGTATATATTTACTTTTGTAAAAACTAATTGTTGGCTTTATTACTGCTAAAATTAAGGGAAAAAATGTTAGCCTGGCGTAAATGCCCATTTTAGTATAATTTTTTATAATATAGTTTGGATTCTGCCATTAACCACTTGACTTCTAACAATGTTTTTGGTAAGATCTGAAATAGACCTAACTCATAAAAATGACAACGACAAGATAAATTAAATTATAAATCGATAGCTTAGGCAGTGCTCCCCAACCTTTTTGTACTAGCGACCCCTTTGGCTTGATAAATTTTCTAAACACACATTGTGTTACACCGAACCCGGGGACGGATTTAAGATGCTTGATTGGGAGGCGGAAAAACAACTTTAAAATATAACATTGCAAAATCACAGCATAAAACAATAGATAGAGTTTAAGTAAATTTTTTAAATAAATTAAGCGAACGAATAGGGCTTAACAAATTGCACATTAAAAAGAAACTTAAAGCTAGTTTGAATGAAGACAAACATTTGAACTTTGAACTTTAACACTAAAAGAGGGGGGGAGGTACCGTCCATGTCGCAAACATTGGTTTAACGTAATTGAAAACTAAAAAACAGAATATCCCAAATAACTTAATAACAAAATACATAATATCGAAAACTGTATCAGGTAACTTCCCTCTCACATTTATAATTTCGTGCCTGATTTTACTTTAAAAACTTTGGGATTACAAACAGTAAGACTAGCTATTCTACTTTGAACATAAAATATGTACAATGTTTATAGTAAAATAATATTAAGAATTCAGGTTTATCTAAGTGAAGTACAATATTTAACATACATTACATGAATTAAACTTTTAATATTAGATCTGCAAATCACAATATTTACCATGCACATGCGAAACACTTTGCCATAAAACTGTTTGACTAATAAGTGTCGTTGCTTGGCTGTGGCATAATTGTTGTAGGCATATTCAATTACACTGGCAGACTTCGAGTTTTTCATTAACTTGTAGGCTTTGTCCTTGAAGCTTAATATAACCAAGTTTCTTTCATCTGGTGATCTAATGCAAAAACAGGCCTAAAAGTTTACAGTTTCTCTATAGTTCACCATGATTCAGTGTTTAATAAAGATAAATGGGTTTAAAAAATAAATGGTTTTCAAAATACAACATCTTACTGAGTAAACCAAAAAACATTTCATGAGGCTTTAATATAAAGTTGCAATTTAGAGTGAAGAAATTTAAGTTCAATAAAATGATATACTTACCCATACTTTAGCATCTTCCAAACAATATTTTTAGCATAACCATTTTTAGACATATCAATGACATGATCATTAAGTTGACTACATATCTTTTCACGCTGGCCTTTGCTTCCTTGCTTTAGACAGGTTTGCAAAACACGGCTTGTATCATGCGCATAAGCCAGGTTAACAAGCTATTAACAAAAAGAAAATAGAAATTGCTCCACTTTTAAAGATACCACAATTTAGAAAAATGTTTATAAAACTGTATGAAACCTTCTGTTCATGTTCGGTAACAAGTTCCATAAGTTCTTTTACCAATACACTCTTTTCAGTTGGAGTTAAACGGTTTTTCTGAATTCTTAACTTTTCCCATATCTGCTTTGCTTTCACGGAGAGTTCAAAAGTAGGGTTTTGTTGTTTTCTGTATTTACAAACAAGGTATTTTATGTGGTTAAAAAACACTCAACAACAAGAGTAGTGAAAGTTAGGATATTACCGGACAGTCTTTCTATCTTTTCTGGTTTTAGCAGTCTCCTTTGGAAGTGGTTGCTTCTTTTCAGTTTTAACTTTTATAGCTTGTTTCAATGCAAATGGTTTGTTTTTTTTCATTACATCTCCCTTATTTTTTGTCTTAGAATTAATAAACTTAGCCTTCTTCTCTGGCACAGATTCATCAGTATCTAAAAGTAAGGTTTTGTCAAACAACATGGGTAAACCAAAATTACATTAAAGTATAATTGAATACACATTTAAAACAACTCGAATCATTATATATGAAGGTATATGTTGGGAATTGAGATTGGCTGTGCTGTATTGTCTTTTAGGCAATCTTTTAACCAACATGGGATTTTGATACAAACAAAGGTATTACCTGCTCAAAAAGGTAAAACCTTATTGTAGGACACCCACTTTCCTGAACAAACTATTTAAGTTGTGTCACACACACAAAAAAACAATATACTACTGTGACACTTTATCCTAAATTTTAAAACAAAACAAAACAATCCATCAAACTGTGGACGCTTGGTTTTATTATGTTGTACCAGGCTGGCAGAATCTTGCCAGCCTTCTGGTGACAAGCATTTTGGCGAAAATTCTTCGGTTTTTGGTGCGCCCCTAAACTTAAATGATGTGTTCGCCTGAGGAATGTATGAACCTTGCCATGTTTTGGCGATAAACAAGGCTATTAAGTAAATTGGACAACAAAACAAAGCGCCGAAGGCGCGAAAATTTTTGGACATTAAATCATTAACTAATACATAAGGGACATGTGTGAAGGTACAACCTGGGGCCTAGGGGTGTACGTACATGTCTGCTTTTCTTGCTTTAAAAGTGGTACATAGATAATCTGTTTTCAGGCAATTTGTGTGAAAACGTGCTGCTCATAACCAGATTGAAAAGCACGAAAAAATATTCTTTGGATAAATTTTCAATCTATATTGCTCTAAATAATGATATTTATAATAAAATTTAATAGAAATTGTCTCAGTCACATTGCAACATGCCCCATAGTATGCATATTACCTTTGGGATAGATTTGTTGAAAACAAAGACACATAAACCTGGCAAAACCAGGCTAAAAGTAAAATTTATTGCAATTGTGTAATTAAACAACCAAAAATATACTTTAGGGCTAGGCCTTAGGTGGAGAAGCATAGCCTGGTACATCCTTAATATGCTGATGCGAATGTTATACCAGTAAAATTAACAGGTATTGGGAATTCAACTCAATATAGAAGTACTTGCCAATTCAAAGCAAAACTGCCAACAGGTAACAATTGTATGATCAAAAGTGTGTACATTTTAAACTAATAAATAGTCTATATGCCTTACACTGGATTTTTTTCACTAAACAATGTGCTTCACACTACCGTAACTTTTTTCAAAATAACACAACAAAATGAATTTCTGCCAATTCTGTTGTGTAATGTTATTACATATTCCCGCTGTTCAAAAATAGATGTGATTAAATATGTTTGGAAACAACCACAAGGTATTTTGTAAATTGGATGTTGGAAAAAAACTTTTCAAAAATAATTTTTCGAAAAAAAAAGAAAAAAAAATATTTTTGAATTTTTTTTTACTTAAATTTTTTTACACCAATTTCTTCGGTTTTCTGGCTGATTCTTGGGCCGACATAGTCGCCAAGTCGCCAGCATTCTGCCATACTGTGTTGTACCTTGTCCAAGTAAGTTTGCTTTTAAGCCTTATATTATTGCCGATGATTTTATATGCTAAATGTGACAATTAACATATAACTAAAAGCAATGTGGTGGATAGCCTGAACTCTTAGTTAAAATACTAAATAAAGGGAACATTTAAAAAATTGACATACCATTTTTCTGTTGGTCAAATATACAATGTGGGACAGCATTCAACATTCTTATAACACAAGGATTAGTGTAAAGATTCATGGAGATGGCATTAAATTAAAAAGGCAATTGTAGGGTTGCAAAATTCCCGGGAATTTCAGAGCCGAAACTTTCCATGGAAATTTTGGGGAATTTTCGGAAATTTTCGGAAACTTTTAAAACAATCTTAGTTTGATATTGAAACAGGAAAATAATGCCCTTAAACTGTTTAGATTAAGAGTACTATGTATAACTAAAATACTTAAGAACATACAAACACATGGTTTAGTTTATTAACTGCAAAAATGAATCAAAACCAATCTGTTTTTTTACAAACATCACTGACCGGTCTGGGCCGAAATATCCCCAGCTTACGGTAATTATATGTTTAACATTTGTTCTTTTGTGAGTTACAAAGTCGTTGTACTAGTTCAGGGGTCGGCAATCTACGGCCCGCTGGCCGGAGCTGCCCGTCAAAGTAATTCATCCGGCCTGCTGCCTTTTTGACAAAATAGAAATGATACCCCCCTGATATACAGTTGTTCTAACATTTTAATAACACAATTCTTAGTTAACTTATTGTGCGGCCCCAGAGACCTTTCTTAGTTTGGTTTAGGCCCGTGACTACAAAAAGGTTGCCGACCCCTGTACTAGTTGCTGCCGGTTAGCATCTCCTCTTGCTCATCAAGAAATGCTCAAGAATACTATTTCTATCAAAAGTAATATTTAAAACTTGATATTACAAAAATAATAAAAGTATAAATTAACAGGTATTTGACAACTGGTTCATTCTGAAAGCACTTAATTTAAAGAATGATATTTATTAAAAACACATTAATTGCCACTTTTTGGCAATTAGGAATGTTTCAGGTCAGGGGTGTCCAACTCGCGATACGCCCAAAGTTTAGATGCGGCCCACCACACATTCTCACTTCAAATATATGTTTTTTTAGAAAATCATTACAATATCATCAAAACATTTAGATTGCACAGCAGGCTGGCAGAATCTTGCCAGCCTTCTGGTGACGGGCATCTTTGGGCTAATTTTTCGTTTTTTTTGTTCCCGCCCTAAACTTAAATGATGAGTTTGTCTAAGGCAGTGGTCGACAAACTTTTTTGGCGCGGCCCCAAAGCACTTTTCCAGAGCTATTGACGCAAAACCAGTACAAAAACAGTTTTGTTTTAAGGTGAAATATTACACAGCGCCCTTATGCCCAAAACACTGACATGGCCTAATGTAAAACATACTGTATAACAAACAATATACGCGCGAAGTGCAAAAAAACTTGTGCTAACATACAGTTAAAGTTCACACACTTGTGAAAAGAGAAAAAAATCCTGCGTTTATGGTCGACCAAACAAGAAACGAAAAACGGCGTTTTGCGCTCGATCTTGGTTTCGCATGAGCCCAAAACGTGTGGCCCAATTACATTAAAAAACATGCAGCTTTAGACGGTGAGTTTAAACGCTGAAAAAACGAACAAAAAACGATATCAAAAAACGACGTCACCTACGAAAAGGGGGGGTCTGAACCCCCAAACACCCCTGGATACGCCACTGATGGCCTTGTACATCCTTGATATGCCCATGGGATTGTCATACCTGTCTATTTAACAGGAATGGCGACTATCATGATGGCGTTTTTAACTAAATAAAGAAGTACAAATCAAAGTAAAACTGCAAATACACAACAGTTCTATCGAAATTTAGTACTTTTAAAATAATAAACAATCTATATGCTTAACACTGGCTTTTCCCTGCTAAACAACGTGCTTTATACTTTCCGTTTTTATTTTTTCAGAATGGCACAAAACAAATAAATTCCCAATTTTAGTGCATAATGTTTCTACATATAAAGCATTTTGAAAACATATTGGATTGAATAAGTGTAGAACAAGCACAAGTTATTTTTGGAACACGATCTTTCAAAGAAAATTAACAAAAAAAATAAATTTTTCAATTTAAAAAGATAAATTTTTTTTGGACCGATTTATTCGGTTTTCTGTCTGATTTTTTGGCCGACATAGTCGCCGAGTCGCCAGCTTTGTGCCATACTGTTGCACAGTATTTGACACCAACTTAAAAAAAATTCTAATACTCTAATGCTGCATCTAAATAGTCATCGTAAACTGTGCACCCACCAGAGTTACACTTGTTAGTGAGTAGGAATGTTCAAAGTAGAATTCCAAGGTATTCTAGAATAATAGGTTTCAAATCTAGAATAACGAATCCAGAATAGCGAATCCTAGTATATTTTTATTAAATTATTTAGCCTCGATTTTGTTTGGGGAAGGGATTAATCTTAACCTACCCTACAGGACCCACAATCACAGCAATAAATCGCCCAAACAATTTGCTAACATGTGTATTGTGTACATTATAATAAAAAAAAAATCTCCCATATGTTTAACATTCTAACAACTGTCATATGAAGCAGTTGTGTAAACTGTAATATGTCCATTGTCCACTGTCCAGGTTGTTGCCAAAACTTATATTTTTGTCTATAGTAAGTACAATGCAACACTGCACACAGAACCCTTTAGCAATTCGGTCCTGTTTTTTTAAAGCATTGTTGGGTCTTAGTGCTTTTATTTTGACTAACATAATCTGTTATACAGTCAAATAATGTACTGCAAAGAAAACAAAGTTGCTATTGACATAACAAATACTAGACAATTGCGCTGTACATAACTGCATAACCTCGCTGAATATTGGCCTAAAGTTGACCTTAAGTAACCCTATAGCGCATTTTGTGGACGGCCAGCACGTTTTACAACGCAATATTACTTTTGCAACTTAACGCATTTAGGGAAATTGCGAACTTCACACCAGACATTACACGTTAGTCGCTCGCCCAATAACGCTTGATTGACACTTAATTATTAGAAGAACGTTAGACGCAAAGTAATTGGTCGCCTGAAAAAACGCTGACACTGCAATACGAGGTTAAACTTAAAGCAAGCACTACAAATGTGTCGCCGCAGCGACAGGCCAACATGCGTTTGTACAATTAGGCGTATTAATCCGCGGTAAAACATTAAATTTTATCGGTTCCAATTACCCGAAATAAACGGCAGAATTGGATTCGAATCCAGATGGGATGGATTTCGATATTCTACTTTGAACATCCCTATTAGTGAGTTGCGATCTTTACAGGGTTGGGCTTAAGCACTCGCCCGCTCGCCAATGCGAGTGCAAATCGCTCCTGGCGAAGCTAATTGACACCCACTCGCCGATTCGGCGAGAAATTTAATTAGTTGGTGTAGGACAACTTGTGTTAAGCACCACTACTAAGCGAAATATTACTTAGCGCCAGTTATTTCCTTGCAAATACATGCAACACTACACAAATAATAAGGTTGATCGAAGTCACGTTCGAAGCTCGTAATAAAGACTCTTTGTCCCGTTTAAAAAGGTCGTTTACCGGCAAACAACCAAAGACGTCATTGCTGCAGTGGTAAACAGTTATAAACAGAACGTTGTTAAGGTTTAACCCGGTCATTGACGCCTTTGGAAAAGTTTATTGGACGTACCCAGCGATAAAAATTTACTTTTCTGTATTTATTGAAGAAAATTATAAGCAGTTGCTGCGGTTTTGGGTAACAATAGGTTCGAAGCAAATGTCTTACCATGATATTTGTAAGCATTGTTTTTAAAATGTTTTGAGGGACTGAAACGGACTACTGAACACTACGATATTCAAAATATCGCCTTTAATTGTGTAACTACAGCTGATAATTAGTAATTAGTCTACGTAAGTATGTTGTTGCGATCTTTTAAAGTTCATAGCGGTCAGTCAAGCCAAAGCTTAAAAAATAACTGTCTTTAAATATTTTATATCGTAATCAGGGGCGTAGCGTGGGGGGGTATTTAGGAGTCTTGACACCCCCCTTTGAAATCTTAGTAAACAATGATCACAAAAATAAAACGTAATTGCTGCTATGTTACACCGGAAACATTGCACACCGCTTGTTATCGTTGTTTCATTTGGCATTTCGCCTGTCACCGACTCAAGTAATCTGAAACAGGCCTTTTAACGCATATGTATTTTATTGGTAAAACGAACAGACTTCTCAACGACGTAGAGAAAACAGGCGTGTAAACTACAGCAATGTGGCCACGTTTCATACAATCGGCGAAACTAAACTACAAATATCACCAGATTTGTTGATAAGCAGCATTAATTTTGCTGGCAACGAAGTGCAACAGTTTGTGATTGACACGTCACAGAGCCTGTTCTGACTAGGGATGTTCAAAGTAGAATCCCAAGGTATTCTAGAATAATAGGTTTCGAATCTAGAATAACGAATCCAGAATAGCGAATCCTAGTATATTTTTATTAAATTATTTATCCTCGATTTTGTTTGGGGAAGGGATTAATCTTAATCTACCCTACAGGGCCTACAATCACAGCAAAAAAACGCCCAAACAATTTTCCAACATGTGAACATTATAATAAAAAAACTCTCTCATATGTTTAACATTCATAACAAAGTTCTGTCATCTGAAGCCGTTCTGTAAACTGTAATATGTCAACTGCCCAGGTTGTGTCCAAAACTTATATTTTTGCCAAAAGTGAGCAAATGCAACACTGCACATCAAAGTCTTAAGCAATTCGGTCCTGATTTTGAAAGCATTATTGCTTCTTTTTTGACTAACATGATCGGCTATGCAGTCATATGATGTACTGCAAAGAATACAAAGTTATTATTGACATAACGAATTCTTGACAATTACGTTTTGCATAACTCCATAACTTCCCTGAATATGGCCTAAAGTTGACCTTAAGTAACCCCATAGCGCATTTTATGGAAGGCCAGCACGTTTTAGAAGGCCAGCACGCAACGCTATGTTACTTTTGCAACTTACGCATTTAGGGAAATTGCAAACTCCACGCCAGACATTACAAGTTAGCCGCTCGCCCAATAACGCTTGATTGACACTTAATTATTAGACGAACGTTATCGCGAGACACGGTAATTGGTCGCCCGAAAAAACGCTGACAGTGTACTACAAGGTTACATTTAAAGCAAGCACTGTAAATTGGTCGCCGCGTCGACAGGCCAACTTACTACACGCGTTTGTACAATTAGGCGCAACAATCCGCGGTAAAACATTAAATTATATCGGTTCCAATTACCCGAAATAAATGGCAGAATTGGATTCGAATCCCATCTGGATTCGAATCCAAGGATTCGATATTCTACTTTGAGCATCCCTAGTTCTGACACAACAATCTAATAGTTTTCGCGCACAATTGAAATCACGTGCCAATTGGACGTGAATGAGTCAACGGAGTGTTGTACTTTTCTAACGTCAAATAGACAAATTTAAAGGGCCGTAAGCTCCTAATAATCGCCGTTTTAGCGTCTAGATATACAAAACGTAAAATTTTTCGGGCTCCGCCCGTACCCGCTAAGGGTGTTCATACGACGCACGTGTTCGCTTTTGCTGGACGTTAAGTATTTCTGCTTTTTTTATGACGTCATTATTCATTACAGACGGAAAATAGGGGAATTCCCTAAGTTGAAATTGCGGGACACCCCCCTTTGAAATGGTCACGCTCGCGCCTGATCGTAATTAAGTTTAGATACGAATCAAAACCATTGCGGACGCCCTTGGAAAATAGAAACGACCCACTATAGAGCGTCGCGCCGCACAGAACCTCAAGTGCAGGGGTCGGCAACCTTTTTCTAGTCGCGGGCCAAAACGAAACTTAAAAAGGTCTCTGCGGACCGCACAAATTGATAACTAAGAATGGTGTTATTAAAATGTTAGAAAAATGCGAATCACGCAGGCCTCGTATATTTTTTGTACTTAAAAACGTGTTTAATTACATTTACAGAGGCATTAAAGTTATAGCGCAAAGAGAGTGCGAAGTGTAATAAAACTACTTTGAGGGAACGGGATAACAAGTTAATCTAGCTCAGTGTTTGCTGTTTCATCTGGCGAGCGAAGCGATCGCGATTTTTTTTGGTGTACCGATATTTCTTTTAAATTTTTTTCGAGTTTTTATTACATTGCCGAAAAAAGAAAAATGTTAAAAAATATATATCCAATATTTTGTGCGACGCACTTGGCAGCCTTCCACAGCGCAACGGTAAAGAATCGCTGATCTAGTTGAAAAGGCTGCATCAAAACGTAAACCAAGCGGAAGTCTAATGAACATTCGCGCGAAGCGCAAACATTTTTTGCAATTACGTAGTTAAAATAGTCAAAAAGCATTTAAAATAGACTCATGTCTAATTTGTCAAAGAGGCGGCGGGCCGGATGAATTACATTCGCGGGCCGTAGGTTGCCCAACCCTGCTCTAGTGCATGTGGTTGTTAACTTTGCGAAAATTATTTTATCATTTTTTGCTTTTGAACCAGTAACTATAGTGTTCGGCGAAATTCGGCGTTTTGTTTGTGGTGCGAAGCAACCTGCGATGAAACGTCCTGCAAGCACATAAAAACAGAATACGAAAAAAATAGAGCGCGAGGAATTGTCAGTGTTATTTTTTTCACTAAAGTTTGTAAAAAATATTTCGGCTAAAAATCATTGTTTTAAGCGTAAACTGCTTTATGGGTCATTCATTTGTTCATTTATGCATAAAACTATACAACCAGACTTTTATAAAAACTAATGTTTTTACGCCGGGTTGGAAAGTACCCACTCGGCCGCGCTCATAGCTGCGCATTTTATGCAAAATCAACAAATAAATGCGGCCAGTCGTGAAAAATCGCTCAAACACGCAAAACTTTTGTCGCGCTAACAGTTTTCAGTATAGTATTCCATTTTCAGTTAAGCAAATTTTACAGATAACTTTATTACAGCCAAGCTGCAAAATTGTCTCTCCCGCGCAAAATCTAAAGTTTCCAATCTCTGATGTTTACGTATAGAAAAGACAGGTTAACGATAATCCAAGAAATGACCGCGCCAGGACGGAAATTTGCAGACGCCAACCAATTTGGCGAGTGTTATTTCGTCCTGGTGAGTGCTGATTGATAGCCGCTTTTATACTTTAGTTTTTACGTTGTGTTTGTAGTTTTAAGCAGAGCTGATGATGCGTTATGCGTAACTATAGTATTCTGCTCATTTTAAATTAAGTTGTATTATATATTTTTTATACCCTTTGGCCTTGGTTCTGTTGGGTGTTGTTGGTAATATAAAGTTTCAATTAGGTGTTGCGCCCCCGCCGCGAACTGCGCACTGGGGCCTGGCCCCTGACCCCATACAGTTGCCCGGCGGGTCGCAACCGCGCGAGTTCTTGTTGTTTGCAAAGGTTTCTGGTCAGATATGCTACCTGTCATAACCACAACTAAAATTCCAATCAAAAGTATATTGTTACAACGAATTAAAACGTTATCAAATAGCATTAGTGAACGTTATTTTCAAGTTAATGCGAGACAGGCAGCCACCGCCTATTGCAGCGACTGTCGGCTAAAACTTCGCAAAAGACTTCTCTAGAGAAAAAGCTCGGGAGTAAGAGGTCAGCAAAACAAGTGACTTGTTTTGCAGAACGTGAGAATATCGCCCACAAGACTGACAGTTATAGATTACGAGATTAAAGGTTACATGTCAAGTTTGAAACGAGGCGAACTAAAGCAGAAAAACTTAGGAATTTTACACACAACAATACAGAAAACTTTACATCATCAAATATGTTATTTTGTAACTGAAGAACATATTTGGCAAACGAAAGCTGAAACGCGTAATCTAAAACCCTATTTATCACATCGTAAAATCACTTAATGAACTCTAAGATTTGGCTTATGGCAATTAATTAATTTAGGTGTTTAAGTGTTGATAAACACGTAACATCGGCTAAACAGTTTGTTCCAGTGATAATTATGTCAAATAGAATTTGTTTTCGCCACATTCTGGAGGCCAATATTTTTAGTTTAAAATTTTAATATGGTAAATACTACTGATAAGTATGGAAAGAAATTGTTGTAACTGTATTCTATATAATTATTTTACAAAGATAAGTTTTTATGAAAACATCCGTTATATAAACTTCCATTACTTATTCACACGGTTTCATTAATACAGAAACAAATTAAAAAAATAAATTTACAATCATTTACAATTTCTGCAACATAACAAAGACTCACCAGTTGCGATTGTTCTTTTGAATTTCTGCTTCTCTTTCATTATACTCTTTGCTTCTTTGTTTTTGGAATCAAATTCCTCAGTATTATTACAATAAAAATTTTGCAGTAAATGTAGCTAAAACAATAACATACACGCAATAAAAGTCAAAATCTTTTACCAAAATCAGTGCTTTACAAATCATAGTGAAATACCGGTTGAGCTCATGTTTAGTTAGACTAGAAGATTTTAATTTAAAGCAGACATGACATTTTGCCTAAACATCAAAAAGAATGTTTATGTGCATGTTCTAGCAACCCACATGTATTGCTTCAAGAGGTTTGAAGTGCAAGGCAAAAAAATCTACCATAGTCGGCAGGGCATATATCAGTGGTCGGCAAACTGTGCGATACAGCCCAAATGTTGGCGCTTATAACAATTTTAAGTGGGCCGCAAGCTAATTTTATTATTTTCGTTCTATCATGTATTGTGAGCCATGTGATACATTCATCAAGCTGTATTTAAAAAATGGTGTGGCTAAGGTTTTTGGTTCATTTGATGAACCACAGGGGCGCAAGGCCATAGCCCTCTAAAACTATACCTTTAGCCAAAATAT
The DNA here is from genome assembly GCF_963924565.1 of Ascidiella aspersa. NCBI lineage: Eukaryota > Metazoa > Chordata > Ascidiacea > Phlebobranchia > Ascidiidae > Ascidiella > Ascidiella aspersa. The sequence continues at coordinate 17,243,958 of NC_139452.1, forward strand.
AAAATACAAACCATTTATGCGCCTTAAATTTTATATATTCAAACCAAGAGTGCTGTGAAAACTTTGGCATGTTGCGCTGTTTGACTCATAAATTCTAGCGAAGTGTGTTGTGAATATATATGCCATTTTTTTTAGCAATATTTCAAACTCTTTTATGTGCCTCATCGCCCTCATGAGTCATGTTTCCTTTTAAATTATTTTTTTAATTAAAAACAACTAAAAAGTTGTTTTTCACCCTACACGCAATTAGGCTTTCAGATGAATATTTAAACACAAGACCTCTCTAGAATAACGTTTACCAAACTTTTCTAAAAATTTTGCCTGGCGGACCCCTTGCAATTATTTTAATATTTTGCGGCCATATAAAATTTCAAGGGTCAGTTGGCCCATATTTCTTGTAGTACACTAGTGCAGTCACGATTCTTTCTAATGTAAAAACCTTCTAACTCAGGGTGGTCCACGGTTGACTGCATCACAGGCCACAATATTTCTGGCATTTTCTTTGCGGGCAACATAAACTAGGCTAAATGCGTAACAGAAGCGGATCAACGTTTTTCGTTTGGTCGAGGCATGAAATGTTTAAAGATAACGCCACAAAGTAGCATCGAAAGACGGATACGCTCCAGAAACTTGCTTCTGTCGTCGAACTTGTGCGCAAATAAAATCGAATGTTATGAGACTGGGAAAACTGGTGTGCGCAAAGCTCGAAAAATTTGCATATTTGACAAAAATTTTAATTAGAAGACTGCATTTTATAAGCGTAGAATGTTCGCGTAAAAGAGATGTTGCATACTCCCAAATCGCTAAATTACATTTAGACGTTATCATTTCGCGCAAAAAGGTTCAATTAACCAGATCAATTTGGCTGAAATTGCAACTGGGTTTGGACCACCCTGTTCTAACTAATGCGAACGATTCGCACACGCTATATGATCGAATAATAAAGCATAACTAAAGACAAAAAGATGACAGATAATGTTTCAAACATAGACTAACTTGTTTAAAAACTTAAAAGACTAATTCTCCTTGCAGACCCTCTGTAACTGCTGTACGGACCCCAGTTTGGGAACCGCTGCTCTAGAACAAACTGGGCATAAATTTGTGACATCACCAAAAAAATTTATAACCCCAAACAAGAATCTGGAGTTGGCGCCTGTTTTGCAGTGGTTTTACGTATTGGGCCTTTAATATTGCCTGCCAAAGATGGCAAAAATAATCTATTGGGTGCTGAACTGGTATTCAAAAATGCTCCTTTTTTTCTATCACATCAGATTTTTAAAACATTTGCATTTTATATTTTTAATGTTTATTTGTACTATCAATAGAAGCACAATGCGCACTGCTGCATAATTCAACGTTAATGTGATTTTTTAAGTGGACCAAGCATTATTATTATTAAATAATAAATATAATAATATTTGACCCACCCACACCCAAACGCTAATCCGCACCCTAATCGAAATATTGTCCATTCATTTAATAATTGTTTAAACTCTATGGTAGGATTCTAGACCAGCGCCCAGAAATGTGGTGTCATTGTAATCAAAGTACTCCAACTAAAGGCGAAGTTATTTCAATGCAAAATATAGGGAGGTTGTACCACATGCCACTACTGCAGCCGAATTGTACAGTATTTTAAAAGCTGCTATGCACCAGCAATTCAGCACGACAGCACGTGCTAAACAAATTGTTACGTCATGCCTCTATGAACTACCGCTTCTGAAGGGACGTGTTTATCGGTGCGTTTCAATAACATTAGCCTACCTAAGTGAAGATTTTACGTATTAGAAATTTTGAAAAAGCAAATACCAAAGTTCATAAAAATGTCGTTGTGCACCTTTTTCGTTTAATATGAATTTTTGTCTTTATTGAACCCCCTATAAGAGCCCCGTTTTAAACACTATTTCACATGTGGAGGTTATAACCTGAAGCCTATACTGAGTTTAGCATTTGTTTAATCTTCTTAAAAAAACGTGTTTAATACATTTACAGAGGCAGTAAATTGTTGACGCAAAGCGCGAAAATCGAGTACACACGTTTCTCATCATTCCAAGTCTGGCGCTCGTGGAGTGCGGAGCGAAAAATGGCAAGCAGAGCAAGTAACGCTCAGACAGTGAATAAAAATGCGGCCAGGTTTAAGAGGCCGAATTGCTTAAGTATGAGGACAGTCAATTTATTGAAAAGAGACGAAATTCTGAATCTTATAAAAAGTATCGATTATCCGCTGAATAAATTAGTTGGGATTGCAGAAATGCGAGGCCAAAACGTCGACATAACTTGCACCAATAGACAAAATGTTTTGGAACTTTACACAAAGCTATGCGCAGCAGAATCAGTAAAATTTGTTAAACTATACGAAAATGACAAGATTAACACCGCAGTTGGCTGGGTGCCTATCCCTTTCCCCAGTGAACTCATAGCAGAGGAAATATCAAAATATGGAATAGTTGAAAAGGTGACACACAGGAAGGACAAGGTTGGGTTGCTAACCGGAATGAGAATCTTGACAATGAATTCAACGGACGTGGAAGAAAACCCTTTACCAAGTTATATTAGGATGGCGGACTGTGAAATTTACGTAACATATCATGGGCAAGTGTTCACTTGCAAGTATTGTGACGAGAAAGGTCACAAACAAGCAAACTGTCCCGAACGTCAAAAATTTTCCTCGGCTAGTAAAAAGACAAGAAGAGCACAAGCAAGCCAAAGCACACGGAGAGACAAACGATAACGCAGATGCGCCCCAATCTAGCGCTGGCGTCAACAACGCTGATAACAATCCACACTCTACAACAGCCGTAAGCAGCATTCTAAACGATGCTGATAAGAACTCCCCGGACTTCAACTCTGAAAACAACGCCAACATCAAGTCAAGCACACCGAAGCGTACCAACAACTAGTCAAGGAAAAGGCTGCAACGAAGCCCAGACGAGCTTCCTAACAGCAAATCTATTAGCCTATGTGCGACCAGAATTTCGCTGACTTGCCCTGGCTGCCAAGCTGAAGCTGTGGTTTCGGCTCAGTCGAAAACTTTCGTTTGCTGGAGTTGTTTCAACAAGTATTCCGTAGCAATGAAGTGCTGCACGGACGAGTTATTTCTGGTCGAAGAGGGTAAAGAAACATGTCAATGTCCTTCATGCGAAGGGACATTGAGACGTATGCCGTGCTGCGATGAGCTCCAGCCAGAATACAAGACGAAGGAAGATGTGCGAAAGGTACTCTGTTGTCTGTAATTGTTTTACTGTTAACTCGCTACCTAAGGTTACCATGTGTAAAGCGTGTAGTAATACCCATTGCAAGTATAAGATAGTCAACTGTAGTTGCGGGAAAAAGCATTCCTGTCTTATGGGTCCCAATAAAGCGTTCAGATGTGAATGTGGCATGGAGTACGAATGGGACATAGATATTGGTGTCGAACGCGTTTAAATACTATTTTTATGTCTTTAAATATTATTTCACACAACGTTCGAGGTTTAAAGATTGCTATGAAAAGAAAATCGATTTTTAATTTTTTACGTCGTAAAAAGTGTCACGTTGCCCTTTTGCAGGAAACCCATGGTAGTGCTAAGCACAAAAAGTTATGGGGTATGGAATGGGGAGGGGAAGCGTTTTGGGCGCACGGCACCTCAAGCAGTAGAGAGGTGGCAATACCAATCGACAAAAACTTATCCTATTCCGTCTCAGGCACAAGGGTAGACCAATAAGGTCGATACTTAATGGTTGAAATTACAATAAATGCAATCCCAATAGCAATTGTTAATGTTTACGCGCCGAATAAGGACGATCCAGAATTTTTCATCAATTTATTCGCCGTACTTGACAGCTTTTCCGATGCCCCAATAATCATGGGAGGGGACTTTAATTTTGTTCTGGACAATGTCCTAGATCAAAATGGAAGTAAAAAACATCGTAACCGAAAAGCAAGAGAAAGTCTTTTGCAATATATGACACATTACAAACTAACAGATATTTTTCACCAGCGGCATCATCGCGTTTAGATTTCTTTTTAATTGACGGATCTCTCGTCGAAAACGTTAAAAATGTAGACATAGTCCCCGGTATAATGTCCGACCATAATATAGTAACTCTAGGGGATGACATTAACCCAGCACCACGCGGTAGAGGCTACTGGAAATTTAATAAATCACTATTAAATGACCAGCGTTACAAGGATAAAATAAGAAAGGTAATCACTTATTATAAAGCAGAAACTCATATAGGCGAACACGAAAAATTGTCCAAACTTAAATCGGAACTCGACCAACTAATGCTGCGCCAAACTAAAAGCGCCATAACGCGAAGTAGGGCTCGCTGGGCAGAGGAGGGCGAGAAAAATACAAAATACTTTTTAAATTTGGAAAAAAGACTTTGCGAAAAAAGGGTATTAACAGACTTTTTGTAGATGATAAAATAATAACTGACCAAAACAACATTTTGGACGGTCTAGTTGACTTTTACAAGCAACTCTACAAACAAAACGGATATCTATTGAACAAAACCTTAATCGCCTCAAAATTAAAAACACTAAATCTCCCAAAAATTAAGACAGAACAATCAAAACTATTAGAAGCGGAAACAACAGAAGCGGAATTCTTCACTGCTCTCTACAACATGGGTAAAAATAAATCCCCTGGGCTAGACGGTTTTCCAGCAGAGTTTTATATCACCTTTTGGGACAATATCAAATGCGTCTATGGCAGCTTGGCGACATACATACAGGTAGGCTATCAGCTTCTCAGTCAGAAGCAGTGGTAACTCTACTTCCAAAAGCTTATAAAGATCATCTTCAACCGGGAAATTTTAGACCGATAACGCTTTTGAATGTAGACTACAAAATTGCTTCAAAAGTAGTTAACACCAGGATCCGAGGGGTACTAAACGACATTATCTCGCCTTCGCAAAATGGTTTTATTCCAAAACGATACATAGGCACTATTATTCGTCTTTTGTTCGATATCATTGACTGCGTCGACTATTACGATATACCTGGCGCGATACTGTCTTTAGACATGTTCAAGGCCTTTGACACGGTAAACTGGGACTTCACATATACAGCCTTAGCTGCTTCGGGTTCGGGGACAAGATTATTAAATTGATCGAATGTTTTTACCAAAATCCTTGGTGCGTAATTGTTAACAACAACTTTTTATCAAAATCGTTTAACGTTGAACGTGGCGTACGCCAGGGAGACCCTCTCTCTCCAACTTTATTTGTCCTGTGCATTGAATGCCTTGCCGCTGCGTTAAAACAGGGCCGCCAAAACGGCATCACAATAAATGGCAAAGAATTTAAAGTGTCCCTATTTGCTGACGACACTACAATATTTCTATCGGGTAGTGATCAGGATTTTACAGAAGTCTTTCGGATTATTGACGACTTCGGCGAAATGTCAGGCTGCAAGGTCAACATGTCCAAATCAAACGCCTTTTTTATCGGAACAAATGGTGAAAACTGTCACAAACCCATGAAACAAAGTGGTCTTCTATGGCCATCAGGCACTATTAAATACTTAGGCGCCGATCTAATTGAAAAAAACTTCACACCACTTCTGAAAAAAATTAAAAGGAATGATCAATATAGATAATTACTTGTTAGCCTTACATACGAAATGGATCTCTAAACTACTTGACGAAAACGCGGAAGCTGATTGGAAACAAATCTAAGGCCCCTTTATCCAAGGTAACAGATTAGAAGCGCTTCTTAATGGGAACATAGGAACAAACAATGCAATCACAAGGCTTATACTTCCTATGCGAACGTTACGTTGCGCAATAACGGCGTGCAAACAACTCTTGGAAATTATAGATCCAAAGTCAAACAGCCGTCCGATTTGGCTAAACAAAAAAGTAAAATTGCGCTCAAATGTTTTTATTATGCCATCACTTATAGATTCCAATATAATTTTTCACCAGGATTTATTGAATAGAAACGGCGAGTATCTACAATATGACACATTAGTAAATAAATTTAACTTTACACCTAACAACACAGATTTTGTCCAATTCATAAAATTAATATCGAGTTTCCCAGAAGAATGGGATTCGGGTAGCGCAACAATGTTCCGATCGTATAGAACCCAAACATTAAAATTATTTATCCAGCAGTATAACTCCACCAAATCGGTTTACGAAAAAATATAAACAACAATTCTCTTTCCTCCAAAAGCTCAATTAAAATGGCACTGGACCTTAAATTGCGGGAGTGCACGTCTGCCATGGGAGAAAATTTACCGCAACCTCTACAATTCAACAATCGAAAACAAACTAAGAAGCTTTCAGATAAAGCTTAAGTTGGGCGCAATTGTTACAAATGACTCCCTTTATTCGTTTGGTAAAACCGAATCTAACCAATGTACTTTTTGCAAAAAGACCACGGAAACCCTGTACCACTTGTTTTATTTGTGTCCTGTTACGTGTCTATACTGGGAAAACGTGAGTGCGTGGTTAAGTACTAAACTACGAATATCGTGTGTTTTTTCCCGCGAGCAATTACTCTTTGGAGTGCACAAAAACGAACCGTGCACAACATTTGTGAATTGTGTCCTTTTATGCGCGCGATATGTTATTTATCAATGTAAATATGCCGACACGGGGTACACACGTTTCATCCATAATTATAATGAAAAGTGTAATAAAACTACTTTGAGGGAACGCGATAACATTTAAAGTTAATTTTTTGTCTCGATTTTTTTTGTATACCGGTATTTCTTTTAAATTTCTTGCAAGTTTTTATTACATTCCCGAAAATAAAAAATAACAAATGTTGAAAAAATATATGTCCAATATTTTTGAATACGTTTTCCGTTTTTCCGCGACGCACTTGGCAGCCTTCCACGGCGCAACGGTAAATAATCTCTGATCTAGTTGAAAAAGCAGCATTAAAACGTCAACAAATCAAATGTAAAATGAACATTCGCGCGAAGCGCGAAATTTTTCGCAATTCCGTAGTTAAAATAGTCAAAAAGTATGTGAAATGGACTCGTGTCTGTTTTTTCAAAGAGGCGGCGGGCCGGATGAACTACCGCGGGCCGTAGGTTGCCGACCCCCTGCTTTATATGATGTCACAAGAGACATGATAAAACACGCTATGTGATCGAATAATAAAGCATTACTAAAGACAATGATGATGACAGTTAATGTTTAGGCTAAAACAATGATTACCGTAATGTAAAAAAACATACAAAGCCTAATGTTTAAAAACTTGTTCTATAGAGAAAAGTTTTTTTCTCCTTGCGGACCCTCTGAAACTGCTGTACGAACCCCAGTTGGTCCGCGGACCCCAGTTTGGGAACCGCTGATTAAAAAGTTTCCCAAAATGCACCTTTTGATTGGATTTGACCTGTGTAGCTTCGACTTGGATTTGACCTGTGTAGCTTCGAACTTTTTTTTTTGATGATACTAAGTAATCAGACCAACGCCTATCTATAACACGCTTGGACACGGCGATTGTCTCCCATAGTGGATAGATATGTCACGTGACAAATAGCCCTTGCAGCTTCACGCTTGGTCGCATTACCTAGAATCGTCGATGAATGGCTGGAAAAGGGATAAGTAAGGACGTTTTAGAGGGCAAAATTTAGGTGTTTGTTAAATCAACGCCTATCTATAACACGCTTGGACACAAAGGCTTTTAAACGATCACTAGTCCTTGCAAGGTCATGCATGGCTGCATTACCTAAAACCAGCTGATTTTTTGCGCGCGTAATGAAATAAGGTTGGAAGATCGAAGCAAACGACCAATTTTTTTTGTTGATAGGTGTCTTTTTGAAAACCGAAAGCAATTCAACGATGTCTGATGTCGAATTATGGACTGATGATGATCTGGACGAAGCCATGGAACAGATTTTGGTTGAAATTGAAACTAATATGTCCTCTCTGGCCTTTCAGCATGTGTGTAACATTTGCTTGAAAATCTACGCGACTTACAGGGGATTGCAGTTACATTTTACCAAGGTGCATACTTTGCCTGTCGCGTCCCAGTATTATAGACCTTAAGTTTCAATGGGACAAGGCTATTGCTCAATGTGCTACATCCACTTCCATAAAAAAACTTGAAATACCTGCTTCTTTGGCTGACATTTTGTTGCACGCTTTCAACCATAATGTGTGTAACGTTAATTTTATGCGTGAATAGTTAAAAATCATGCATACAGTTAACGCAGGTATTGAAATAAAACTGAACTGGTCGAATTGTTGCCACATTTACAACATTTTAAGGTTTCTTTATCTTCCAAGTTATCCATTTCCCCTGCAATTGCTCTTACACACGATGAAAGAGATATGTGTTTTTATATTGGAGGAAGAGTTCTTCGCAGTTTATATTACAAAACTGGAGATTCAGTGCTTCTAACATTAAAAGGAGATGTTAGTCCAGTTGAGTATAAGAATTGCTGGGGTATAAATGAAACAGCTAAACCTATTTTCCTTGCTTGTGAACAAGAGGTTAAGGCAGATTTACATGCTTGTGAGGAACTGAGTTACATTGCTGAAAAGGATGTTACAAAATTGTCATTTATTGCTTAATTCATGGTCCATTGCTGTTGGTAAAACATCTGAAGATGCGTCAAAGCTTGTATCGATGTATTTAGAAAAATATGTTCACACACGTGGTCATTCTTATGCCAAACGACTGACCAACCTGTATCAGACAAAAAAAATATTCATACAAAAAAACACAACAGGGCAACTTTGGGTAAACGGGCTTTATTTCGCCAAGATTTGCTATCAAGTTCATCTTCCTCTGTTTAGTAGGATCCACTTTTTTACAAAAGGTCCTTTTCAGGGCCAACAGTTCTTTTCCTTGTACAGTGATTAATGCCAACCTGTACAAGGGTTTCTACTGTTTAAAAGAAATCCCTCTGCAAAGGCTGAGACCTTGTCGTTGGTGCATTGGCTTTGATACAAACATCAGCCGGCATTTCTTTTAATTAAAAAAATTTAAAACTTGACCTTCAAGACCTGCCAAAAAAGCGCTAAGAACACTTTATAATAACATTAGTATATAGTTGTATTGAAAATCTTATAATTATATATTGCTTACTTTGGGATTTATCAACTAAATTGAGAAAACACAACAAATAGTATATGCACTATATAAATTATATATGTTGGAAATCAAGTTTTGCATTGAAATTATGCAAATTCATAATATAAATTGTTGTATAGTGCGAGGATGGCAGACAAATAAACACAAATCAACAATATTTAAATATTACCATTCTCATCTTTTAAAAAAAGGGAAGTTTCACAAAGTATCGGTCTATCTCTACTAATAATATTGTTTTGATTGCAGTAGAGGATTTATGGCATGTCTGTAGTGTATTTACTTGATCAAATCTGAATGATATCGATTATATGTATCTGATCTTTCTTGTTTAATTTCAACTGCTCACTCCAAAAGGTTTTGTGGAAGTCATCCATCTGACCTGCATTTTCAACTGTGTTATAAACAATGTTTAAATTATTTTACTCTAACATTTCGCTTGCCATGCATCTAAAATAACCTTCTTTTAAGCAGTTATCCAGGTCGTTTGCCTCGCTTGGTTCTAAACCAGGGGCGGGCAACTTCTCCCGTCGGCGGGCCTGATATGGGAAACTGAAGTACTTGACGGGCCGGATTCCTGATCGATATATTAATTGTACTGCCATAGCCTACATGTTTTGTCGCATAATGGCGGCTAGTGTTATACTCTTTAAACACGGCAACACTTCCATTCCCCTGTAAACAATTGATATTTTATTGCTGACTTGAAAAGGAACTTCGGCATCCAATATTTGTTAGACTTTACGTTTCTCGGCAAAATTCAAGGAATAATATTGATGTTAACTCTAAATCTAAATTTGGAACACAATAAGATCTAAAAATCAACAATACCTAAAGCAGAAAAATCAAACACCAACGACATAATAAAGCCAAAATACGCAGTAATATCTACGACAGAATAAGAACTACATTGTCTAAATAAAACACTCTGTCGAAATAAGTCCTAAATTCTTTGGAATAAGGCCTCTATGACCAAAATCTCGCCTGAAACTGTGGGGATAAGGTATGGGACGATGGGGGCCATGGCATTGGCCGTTTTGGTTTTAAATTTTGGGCGCCCCGGTTTGAAGCCCCTGTTTTGGCACCTGCTTTTCTGGCCCTGTTTGGGGTTATTGGCAGGCTGGTGGGTAGTGAGTGGGGTTATAAAATGGGTTAGGGTTAATATTATCAGTGGAGTTGGTAATGTACTTGGGGGTAAGGTTTGGGGTTAGGTAAAATGTTTTATAGGTCTGATTCTGGTCATTTAGGTCTTATTCCGACGGGTTTATGACTTATTCCGATTTAGACGGTTATACGACTATTTGATATTAGTCCTATTTTGGTCTTATTCCGTACCGGTACTATGTGTTAGTTTTATTTCCTAACTGTGTGATGTTGATGTTGTTCTTATTTCGATGTTATGGCTGGAGTCCTCTAATTTTAACCCAAAACAAAAACTAAAGAATAACTAACAATCACTATTATTTGACGTAGTAAGAAAGTAATTGGGGATTGCGGTAGACTGTGGCCGCGGGCCACATTATCATGTAAAACCGGAAACTGTCTGCGGGACGCTCAAAATCCTATCGCGGGCCGTATGTTGCCCGCCCCTGTTCTAAACAAACAAGCTTAGTTTTTTCTGCAAGCAGAGTTTTAACTGAGCATTGCAGTTAATTTATCCTGCAATTAATTTAATAAGCTAATCTATATTTTTTTTCTTTATATGTCGTTGGTCCAAGCGTGTTATAGACCAGTCTGGAAAGTATGGCAGATCTTGACGAGATCTCGCGGGTGCACGGCCGAAAAAATCCGGGTGACCGGGTGTAACAAAGGTCAAAAAAATGCACCTCGGGTGCACTTTATGATTTTCCAAAGCACTGTATTGCATAGGCTACATTGCAATATAAACGTATGCTGTACAAGCGTTTTACATATTTGGGTGCAGTTTAACTTGTTTTCGGGGTGCACTTTTGATAGGTTGAAAAAACACTCGCGGGTGCACTTGCCATACTTTTCACAGTTGGTTATAGATAGGCGTTGATCAGACGGCATCAAAGAGATTATAATCTCTTTGGACGGCATGATGTATGGCAATGGTATATGTGGGTTCACAGAGAGTAGGGAGAAAACGTGATGCGGTGCATAAGGCCAAGATTCAAACTCATTTTGCGAACAAAGTCAACTGTTTCGTTAGATTTTCGTTGTGGCGCCGGTCTTACTACTCTTACAACGCGTAATTCTATATAGGCTACACGTAGAAACAGAAAATGAACAGCTGAGCGTTTAGAAATGCAATGTGCGAAACGTATTTGCAGTAGGGTTCCTCTTTTTCCCGGATTTTTTCACTCCCGGGAAACGGGATTGAAAAATGAAACTTCCCGGGAATCCCGGGATCCCGACGAAAAAATTATACATAAAATCACGTCATTTTGAGATTGGTATTTTTTTTATTTTAGCTTCAAACATTTAATTAAGCTCATTTATGGGCATTCTTTCACTTATGCACGTAGAAAGTTATGCAAAAAAAAACAAAAGAAAGAAATAGCGCATACCACAACACATATTGTTTGGGTTAAGGTGCGGGTTAGCGTTTGGGTGAGGTTGGTCAAGTATTATTATGTTTATTATTAATAATACCGCTTGACCCACCCTCACCCAAACGCTAACCCGCATTCTATCCCAAATAATTTGCGTTGTGATAAGCGGTATTTAAAGAACGTTTTTTTTTATTAATTTATACGTTCATAACTGAAGGAGCGCCAGACCTTCTCTAATACGAGTCAGGACCCTTATTTGTGACGCATTTTTTTTTGTTAGAATAAATTTAATTAGGTTTTGCCGCTGGTAAGCGCAAATAAAACAACTCAGGCAACGACGTTAACATGGTTGGTACTATTTTTTTCATTATATTAGTCCAAAACGGCAATATTTTTAAAGTTTTGCTAGGTTGCCAAATACCCGGGATTATAAAAAAAAATTCCCGGGATTCGGGATTGTTAATTCGCGGGAAATCCCGGGAATTTCCCGTCGAAACATTCCCGGAGAGGAACCCTAATTTGCAGCACAATTACATGCCGCGTGTTACTTTGCGCGAAATATATTATATATTACACATTGAAAACACGAAACTGACCCTTTTGTATTTCACCAAAGTTTAATAATGATTTTTTGCATTGTTGCTTCAAAACTTGACACAGTTGAACTTGAACATTGTCTTCATTTCGGAAAGCTGTTTTTATTTATTTTGCCATACTTTAGCGCCAATATCGCTTCGTCAAATGACAATAAGCCCTATATAGCAGTTAAAACAAGTCTTCCACGGAAAACTTATTTCGTTGAAAATACCTGACGCGAGGATTAAAAATAAAAGTGCGGTGATGTTAAGACATATTTCAGCTCTGTTGCGTAAAAATTTAAGAAATTTCCTCGGTGCGGAAAGTTGTTTTATTTTGCTTTACTTTAGCACTAATATAACATATACAAAAAATGTGTGCTAAACCAAAGAGACTTCAACAAGGGTGGTACTAAATACCGAATGGTACCGAATGGTACCGAATGGTACCGAATGGTAACGATTGGTACCGAATGGCACCGAATGGAACCACATGGGATCGAATGCTAACGAATGCCAACCAAACTAAACGTCTGTTTTACTCCTAAATCTGATTTAATTTTACACGAAGGATATCATGTCGCATGAGAGTATTTTAAAACGTATATGAGGCCTAAGGAGGGATGCAATGAACATGGTACCGAATGAAATCAAATGAAACCCAAAATAACCCATTGTAACTCGTAGAATAATCACGAAATACCGAATGGACCCAATGGAACCCAAAAGAATCCAATAGGACCTAATGTAGCTCGTTTGACCCAATGTCGTAGGAGATTTACCGTACTAAATACCGAACGGTACCGAATGGTATCGAATGGTACCGAATTGAACCCAATAGAACCGAATGGTACCAAATGATACCCATTGGAACCCAATTGAACCCAAAAGTACTCATAGAAGAATCACTGAATACCGAATGGAACCCAATTATCTCGTAGGATTATCGCTAAATACCGAATGGTACCGAATGGAACCCAATAGAACCGTTTAGTGGGTTCTATTTGGTTCCATTCGGTACCATTCGGTATTTAGTGTTTCTATTACGAGTTACAATGGGTTCTATTTGCTTCCATTCGGTACCATTAGGTATTTAGTGTTTCTATTACGAGTTACAATGGGTTCTATTTGCTTCCATTCGGTACCATTAGGTATTTAGTGTTTCTATTACGAGTTACAATGGGTCCTATTTGCTTCCATTCGGTACCATTCCGTACCATTCGGTATTTAGTGTTTCTATTACGAGTTACAGTGGGTTCTATTGGGTTCCGTTCGGTTCCATTCGGTGCCATTCGGTGCCATTGGGTTCCATTCGGTACCATTCGGTACCATTCGGTACCATTCGGTATTTAGTGTTTCTATTCCGAGTTACAATAGGTTCTATTTGCTTCCATTCGGTACCATTCGGTATTTAGTGTTTCTATTACGAGTTACAATGGGTTCTACAATAGGTTCTATTTGCTTCCATTCGGTACCATTCGGTATTTAGTGTTTCTATTACGAGTTACAATGGGTTCTATTTGCTTCCATTCGGTACCATTCGGTGCCATTCGGTATTTAGTCAAATTTAGGAGTAAATCAGACGTTTAGTTTGGTTGGCATTCGTTAGCATTCGATCCCATTCGGTTCCATTCAGTACCATTCGGTACCATTCGGTGCCATTCGTTACCATTCGGTACCATTCGGTATTTAGTACCACCCCTTCAACAACATCAAGTACCAAGTGACTTCGTTAATATGGCCGAACTAGTAAAAATTGGTTTAAATCTTCTTGGCTAAACGTGTTAGCAAAAAATCGAAAAAGCACAAAAAATTATTTCCTAGAAATGACAATGGTTCAGGATAAATAAATAAAATATTGTGTCAGAGTTGCATGATGAATATTTAAGTAAGTTGTACATGCACTAATACTGACCTAATTCTGTATAGTATAAAAACTGTGATCAGTTGTATACCCTAGCTTTGATCTACAGCGTACCCGTTTGAAGAGCAATTCTATTTCCTGTTAGTGCTGGACGATTTCTTAACAAATCAAAGTTATGTGGGTCACTCAATTCTGATGGAAAGTGTGGAGCAGTACAGAGTGAAAGAGGTATAGCACTCATTTTGTCGCTGTTCTAGAATTCTACCACACAACTATATAATTGTTCAACGCAAATTGTTTGGGTTAGGATGGGTTAAGTGTTATTATTGAATTTAATTCTCGGCACCTATTTAATTCTTCCTTGCAATTTTAATTTTTGACAACTTGTTTATATTGTAAAAATGTGGTAATTTTAATGGTTAAATGTGAAGCTTAAAATGTAAAACAGTATAGACTTTGGGTACACTATGCACGGATCTGTAATGTAGCTTAATAGTAAATTTGAAAGCCAAAAAGGTCGAGTAGATCGACAGCATATTGATTAAGACGTTTCGATACGAACTTGTATCATCTTCAGTTGGTGTGACTGAAAAGCAAATCAAAGCTTCACTTATAAAAGGTAGGACGTCCAGCCACATTAACTGAAGAGGATACAAGTTCGTATCGAAACGTCTTAATCAAGATGCTGTCGATCTACTTGACATTTTTGGCTTTGAAATTTATTATTAAGTATAGACTTTCTTGTCTCAGTCAAAATCAGTCACTATAGGTTCTAGTTTATAAAAGAGAAATATATTTCGCCAATCACGGCATCATCAGTCTCTAAAAAACGAATACAAAATAATGTAAACACTTAAACCATGGTGGTAGAAATTAAAAATCATAGGAAAATAATCAAAGAACCAAGAGCAACAAACTACGCGACCAGGTTAAAAATGTATAAGATAAAAGTTATAGGTATAGGGCTATAGAAAACCGGACCAACCTGCTACCCAAGTCTTGGGAAAAACAACAACCAGCTGTGTTCGTAAAGCGAAAAGAAAAAAGGAAAAAAGGTGGCAAGAGGTGACAACAAAGACGATAAGGCAAACGGTAGAGGCCCATTGCAACTAAAATAAAAGACAAAATAATGCAAAATAAAAAGTAAAAACAAAAAAGACACATGATTATTTAATACCGGGTAAATCCATTTTTTGTATATTAATAACTGGCATGAACTTTATTGTGCCATTTATCTTCTGCTATATCCAACAGATAATACGGAGGTTGGGCGACAAATTGAACGTAAAAACACTCGGGAAGCAACGGTTTGTTTGATAAATAACTTTTATGACACAAAATATAATTGTTGTTGCAAAGCAGCCTTGTCCGAGTTGCCGTCGGACTTCAACGAGTTCCAAACCGAGCAATGGGCCGTCCAACGCGCAGAAAACTTATTTTTCGTTTGGCCAACATACTGTTCTTTACAGAGACGACATGTGGCGATGTAAATACCATAGTTTGGACAACAAAGGGACTCGTTAAGTCTAAATGAACCATGTTTAGTCTTTATAAAAGAGGTATATTCAACCATACTGGAATGTTTACCGAAATTACCACAAAGTGCGCAATGCCCACACGGATACGACCCAGGTTTAGCGCGTGTAATATATTCATTGGGCCCATGAGCGAGCCGATTGTAAAGTGTTGATATGTTGGATAGCGCAGTCGGTCTTTTGTAAGCCACTGTCACATTAGATTTCAACAACCGTTCGTTTTGTGACGGTTTGAGCAGGTCTGTGAAGCTCGTAGCCCAAATGACCTTTTGCGCAGCGTTGTTCTGTCGGATTTTGGCTGGGAATCTTTCGGTCCATTTGGCGGCCATATTAATAATATCTTCCGTCATCGGTTTAGGAAACCTGACCTGCAAGCTTTGTTCTTCAAGTCGAGCAGGCTCCTGTTGAAGTCAGTCTCCTCTTCGTTTAGTCGTCTCATGCGGATGGCTTCCCCATGACCAAATTTAATAATAATACTTGACCCATCCTAACCATAAATGCTAACCCAAATAATGTACGTTGTGGTAGGATTATAGACCAGCGATGACTATCAATATCCATCTACACAGGTACCTTCCTCAATATTTTATATTCCGAATTTCATAACAGAAGCCAAAGAAAAGTTTTACTTTGGTCAAGTTTATCGTGCACCAAAACTGAAATGGAACTACCTTTCTAATAGAAGGCTACAAAACTGGGGTAAATTTTATTGTGCAGCTAATTAGGTAATTCTTTTTACATCACTAAACACAATGTTTTAATTGCAGCATGAAAATTAAAAAGCAATGTTAATTTCTTTTTATCTTAAACCAACATTTGACTGGGCCTAACATTACTATGATTCACAATATTGTATGTATTTATATGTATAAAAAACATTCATGTTATGAGCTTTAAAAACAACTTTTTTCTTGTCTTTAGGTGGTTTGCCTCACATCAAGGGCATGATCCCTGAAAGTATTCCACAGGTTTGTAACAGTTGGTAAGAGTACCTTATGGAATGTGTGTGCATATATAAACTGTTGCTACCAGGCATGGTAATATAAATCAAAAACAGCTCCTCTGGTAATTGTAATTGTTCCCCAACGTTTCAGCAACCTATGCAAGCCGCCTTCGTCAGGGTGAATGACACTGAACGCTCGTACAATAAATGGAAAGCAAAAAAAGGAAAAAAGCAGATAAAGTGTGTGCATATAATCAATTACCTCAAGTAATTTACTATAATGGGACCAATAACATCAACTAATCTTTGTCTTGACATGCTGCCAAAGAGGTAACACGAGCCAAAAGGTAGTAAAAGTTGTCCCACATCTATTACAAAAGGAAAGCCTTACTGAAAAAATATAATAAGGAGCCCCATACTTGTTACACAGCTCCTTGATCTAAAACAACCACTTATCAGCTCCCATCTTGTATTATCAAACTTAAAAATCAATAACTGTTTTCATTAAATTTAACCTTTCTCTAAAGTGGCTGCAGGAGTGCTGTGATATTGTGAACCCTATTGAACCATTTGGGCCAAACAAGGCTAACCACGTTTTGGTGAATGAATATAAACCAGGACAAGGAATTATGGTTGTTTTATTGTGTTTTTTCTTTTTATAATAGGCGACTTACTTATAATATTTTTTATATCAGCCACACACTGATGGACCTTTGTACTACCCTTCAGTAAGTACAATCAGTCTGGGAGGTCAAACTTTGTTGGACTTTTATCAGAGGATTTGCATCGAAGATTCACCATACAACTTGTAAGTAATGGTTTTCTTCCAAGGAAAGCACCGTAAATAACTTAAAAGAAAATAATTACTACATTAGGTACCAGTTTTCACTGTTGTTGGAACCACAGAGTTTGCTTCTTCTAACAGATGAAATGTATTCTGATTATTTACATGGAATAAGTGAAACCAAGAAAGATATATTTAAAAAGAAAAACATCAAAAACATTAACCTTCTTGGGAATAAGTTATGGGCAAAAGAAATTGAAAGTAACCCAGATTTTGAGCTCCCTAGGTTGGACACGAGAATTTCACTGACAATTCGTTATGTTCCAAACACAAAAAAATTTAAAATTTGGACTTGATGGAACGCAGCTGCATCTATATTTGTTTTTATATCTGTTAGTAACTCATAAAGCATAAATAGTGCTTCTGTTGACTAGTAAAAATATTTTATATAAAATTATTGGTACAAATTTACTAATGTTTTTTATACAAAACCATGTTCTTTTTCCAACCCGCTTTTACCCACTCATTCAACTTATACAGTCGTATGAGTTAGTATCACTTCAACGTAATTGTCTTACATTTGTACCAAAGTTAAAAAGTGTGTGTTTCATGTGTTTTTATCCTGTACAAGACGACCCTAAGTATAGATGTCTCGCAAGTGAAGTGCAAAGTTTTCATAATTTTTTAAAACAACAAACCATCCGAGCATCCATGTATTGTATGGTTAACGTTCAACGTTCAAGTTATTAGGTTTTTTCCTAAGTTCTGAATAACCCTAATGTACAGAGTTTTGTATCGTAATCGTTTTCTCGATTTACTAGCTATCCTTGCCGTAGTATACAGGCTTAAGGTCCATCTAGAACAGGGGTCACCAAACCCTTTTCATGAAGGGTTGGATAATTGTAAGGCCTGAAAGGTTTTGTTACAAAATCGACTATGCAACAATAGCTGTGGTGAGTTTAATAAACTGTCGTTCAGTTTAACTAATTCATAAAATAAAGTTTGGAATTGCAACCTATGTAGCGGATTCTTTGAAACTCTGTGACCCCGTCAACTCTGACCGCCTGTAAACAGTTTCCCGGCTGAATCGCTCATGCTGTCATTTTAATTTCCCGTCGCGTGTTGAAATTTCGTTGTTCGAATGGCCGATTTCCTAAGTCGTGTTTTGTGTCGCGTTTTCTAACAAATTAGTAATTACTCACATCTGACCGATGTAGGCTATATAAGAAATGTTGTAAATCGTTAATTTAGCCGTCCCACTGTTCACTTAGCTGGAGTCTGATCGCTACGTACGGTACACGGGGTAATTTATTGTATGTATCGTAAGTACCTGTGTAAGTACTGTTTGTCGTTCGTTGCTTATTTGCAATAAACATTCTTTCATTGTGCCCAAACCCCACAACTGTAAATCAGACGGGCCTTGGATATTTTTTGCACTCAAAGACAGTAAAGTGTTGCGCAAAGCGCGACAAAAAGCGTTTGTTTAGTTTAAAATTCGAGTTCACACGTCGTCATTCATACGACTAATGAAAAGTGTAATAAAACTACTTTATGGGAACGCGATGACATTTAAATTTAATCTAGACGCGATGACATTTAAATTTAATCTAGCTGAGTGTTTGTTAACCGTTTTAAGTCAAAGCGCACCTGGCGAGCGAAGCAAGCGCGATTTTTTTTTTCTGGTATACTGGTATTTTTATTAATGCCGAAAATAAAAAATAAAAAAATGTTAAAAAATATATGTCTAATATTTTTTAATACGTTTTCCGATTTTTCGCGGCGCACTTGGCAGCCTTCCACGGCGCAAAGCGCTGATCTATTTAAAAACGCAGCATCAAAACTAAACAAAGCGGACGTAGAATGAACATACGCGCCAAGCGCGAAAAATTTTCGCAGTTGAAGTAGTAAAAATAGTAAAAAAGTATGCCAAATGGAGTTGTCTAAGTTTGTCAAAGAGGCGGCCCGTGGCCTGTAGGTTGCCGACCCCTGGTTTACAACGTGGTTGAAACCAGTTGTGTATAGAATTTTCTACTCTTGAATATATATATATATACTTTAGGTATAGGTTTAAACTTGGCAAGTTTTGTCAACTTCGAAACCGAATTTCGAGGGCCCTGGACGTTAAGGCCCTAGGCTTCAGCCTGCCTAGCCTATTGGTAAATCCGGCCCTGATTACCGGCTATCAATTCAAACGGCGTTGTACTAAGTCCTTATTTTGGTGTTAACAACTAAATAGCAAAAAATAAATTTTGATTGGATGTGCTATTCACCTTAATCAAAAATTCATAATGGAACGGATAAAACTAGTCCGGCACTGCGGAACAGCAAAATGGCTTTAAATAGGGCATCAAATTTGCTTCAGGATCTAATGATTTTGTTCAAACATTGAGGTCCCGACATCAAGAATTTGATGCAAGAGGTAGAATATTGAATGGTTGACATCGTTATATTACAGAAAATTTAAGAAACGTGAAAATGAAAGTGCGTTGGTAAGCGAGGAGAAATGTGAAAACACACCACTTCCGATCAGATCTAAAGAGCATTTGTATTTGTGTTTTTAGTTTTTGGCGGAACTAGATACCACGTCTAATCGTAATATTAAAGAGAGTGCTGAAACCTTGCTTCAGTATTACCCAGATGATCTGTAAAAAATGAATTAATTTTCTGCGCTGCTAAAAGAACACCATTTTAATGTCGAAAGTAGAAAATAAGCTCAAATGTTTAGATTTATTAAGAAGAATGAGTTCATGTATGCATTTCCTAAAGTATTTGATGTAAGAATGTATGTTTGTCTGATGATTACCAATTGTTCAGGCGAACGCTCAGTCCTTAAAAGATTCAAGAATCAAATGCGTTCGTCTATGGGCCAAAATATGTTGCATTCCATAGCTCTATACTCTGTAATATAAAGACGAGATTTTGGAGAAAAAATAGACAGCGCTTAAGTTATTAACAGCTTTGCTTTATCTAAAGCTAAAAACATGTTAATTGAATCTGTTTGATAAGTTAATAAATCAATGCTATTTCATATTAATTGTGGTTGGAACAACAAAATGAAAAAATACCTATAGGCTTCTGACTAATATACAGCCCCAGGTCCATAAAAACCCTAATCCGGCCCTGGGTAGAAGGCATGGGACAATCGGGGTCCGTCGGTCTGGCGTCGGCCGTTTTGGTGACTACGTTGGGACGGTGTAGTTTACCGACTAAGAGCTTTTGTGTTTGCGGTGCAATTTACGCTGTATCGGCTTATGTGACAGAATTATTGTCTACGTCTACTCGCACCAAAGTGTGAAGTACCGTACTTAATGGTTGGTCCCCCTTTTTTTCTGTGCGGTCAGCAATTGGATTTGTACTTAAGACCGCTAACCGCTTAAAAACTGACTTTTCCTTTGTTATCGACTTGTGCTATTGACAACAATAGTTTGAAACTGGTTGTTTGCTTATCAACTAATACCATTCTAATCACCAGAACGTCTTGTAGTTGGCTAATGAGTTAATTACGCAACCAGAGGGAGTCGGAACGAAAGTGTCAATTAGAACATTCTTGGGCTGAATAAACTGTTATAAGTTCAACACCTAAACTCGTGCCCCACAACGCCATCGCAATCGACCGTTAGATCGCTAAATTTCACCTGGTCGAGCGCGTTGATTTCGTGTCACATTTTCTAAAAGCGTTCTTCAAGCAACATTAGGGGAATTGCGGGACCCATGGAACATGGGGACCAATGGAACACCGGCATATTGCGCCCCCTGTTGGCAGAACTAAATAAAATTTTGGTTGTAGGAATGAGATTTTGTGTACGGAACTTTTCCCAAAAAGTTCTACAGCGTGCTTTTGGAAATGATTGATTTATTTCCAAATTGGGGATATCTAGATACATGTTAAAAGTAAGTTTGACTAATTGTATTCAGAGTACTGGCTAGCCATGAGTGTTTTTATTAAAAATAGCGATTAGATGACCTTTGGAACAGTCTGTTTCATTGGTCTCTCGATAATTTTGTGATCGTATTCTTAGATTTTAAGGATAGTAGTATGCCAACTTTTAAGACAAGAACATCTAATAAGGGGTTGTTCACTGAGGACCAGAGCTGCGGAGTCGGACTCGGCACTCGAACTAGAGACTCGAGTAAGACCACGTAAAACTACCAGAGTCCCAAGTCCGACGTGCACATGCGCAGTACCAAACATTGATATTGCCGTCAATTGCAGTTTGTAATAGCGGAATAGCATATTGTGTATATTTTCGAACCATTTATTGTGAGTGGATGAATTATATGACATCCCTATGAGTGGATTGCTAAATATCCACTGTATTTAGTTACGTAAATTGGCAGAATATAGGCTGCAAAGGCAAAGTCGGACTCGGGACACGAAATCGCACATTTGAGTATTATTATATTTGCAGATATGTCCTCCTAAAAAAGAAAAACAATTGATATAATGGGTTACAATTTCTACCAGAAATAAAAATAATATCATTTCGGCATTTTGTGCTTGTTTTCATGTGTTTTTATTTTGTTTCCTAAAAAATTTCTTGTGTCGCTATTTCTACACCATTAACTGAGTGGTTATGCACTTCAGGAATACTCAGCGCAGTGTTTTTAGATGCAATCATGCTCTGTTCCGTAGGTTCCATGGGGTGTTCCATAGGTCCAGTGGGGTGGGACCGATGGAACAAAAAGTTACGTTTTTTCCACAAACCTTGATAAATTGCTTGAGCAGACTGTTTCTGGCAAAAAGTAGGGAATGTGATGTTACACGGCTCGTATAAATAGAATATATGTCCGAAAACGTTTTTTAAATGCGAATCTAATTTTTACGGTTGTCCTTATTTTTGGGTCCATGTCGATGGCAACCCTGCCTATAATATAGGGGTATTTGCCGAATGCTGATTGTAGTGTTAGCGACAGAAATATCCTTTCGCAGATAAAGTTACCGCAAGACAGAGGTGCAGCGATCGCTACAGTTCTATCCATTTGGTGTTCTCCTAGGCCGGTCTTGAATGATCTTCCAGTCTCACCAATAGTCACCAACTGACTATCAGCGCAGGGGATTGAATGGTCAAACGAACTGATGTGATCTTCCGTAATCATGACCACCCAAGATTAAGACAAAAAAGTGATTAAATTAATGCAGGATTCGATACATACAAGCACCAGCTGCATATAACAAAGAGGGTTCACTCCACGCATTTATATCTTACCTAAACCAAGAAAGAAGATCTCTTTCAGGTCAATCTTTTCGTTCGTTGGTACGCCAACCTATTAGAGAATATGTCATTTATCTCCGCTAGTGGAAAACACAGAAATAAATGGTTCCACATCTGTCTGTTTTTAGTGATAGCACAGTTATGCCCCTGTTCACTGAAGGGGTGATGGTATCGCATGATGCCGTGTCCCTTTTTACTTGTATACAAGTGGACTTGGCGATGGATATCGCGTCACCACAATTTGGGCTAACTACAGCCGCAAAGACAGGACGCCACGTCTCCCGGTTGATGTTGTGGCTGGCTTGCGGATTTGTTTAGAGTAAGCCTTTGTATTCTTTTCGGGGAAAATAATACCAGCAAATACATGGTAGGCTACAACAATGGGTCCCCCAGTATCTGTGGTGGTCGCAAACAGCCCTGGACATTTGCCAACCCACGAGGATCAGACTGCGTTATGTTGACGACATATTATCTGTGATTTAAAAAAATACAGGTGGACCTATTTTATGCAAGGTTTGTGAACAAGGGGGGCCACAGAGTATTTAGTGTAAATGATAGGAGGCCACGACTCATGAAATGTTGAGAACCACTGTGCTATAGTGTGTAGTTCAAATAATACATTAGTTCTAACCTGAACTTGGCGGTCTATGGTTCCATTTCGAGGAGTTCTCGCACTGGAGATGGGGGAACGCACAAAGTTATTACATTTTCCATGGAAATTTAGCAGACAAACTGTCTTTCATTTATAGATGTCTAATATTAAGAAACAATAGCGGTGTTTTGTCCCGAGTTTACCACAATAAGCCACCATATCGACATGTATCTCAAATTTTGCTCTCATTCCCCCATTAGAGCTCAAAATGAAATTTGCAAAGGTAAGCCACCGTACACGAAACCCCGACGTTCAACGCACATCCCAACTGGATGCTCCACGACGGACCGAAACCTCGATCGTTATAAGCAGGTCAGATGTTTAATAAACAAAGGTTATGTATCGCTGTCTTCTATGTCGTAACTAACCGATAAATTACGGTCCTACAGCGAGATACCTGATTTAATTTATATTTTTTTGACTTGTAGCTGTTTCCCCTTCTAGTTTCTCAAAATGTTGCTAGCGAGAAGCGCATATGGCGCAATTAAGATCTTAACTTAAATCTGTTCCTAACTGTAAATTTGTTATTTCTTTTGTATAGTTATTTGTAAAAGGACTACAGAATTAAGATCGAAATAAGAAAACTTTTTTCCTACTTTAATATCGCCAATCACCATATTGCATATTATGATGTAGGACAGGACATACCACATTCGAGCAAGCAGGCTGAAACCGCATGTTGTAGCAGATGATTATAAAAAATGAATGTGACAAATACCACCGAAAGGTAATATGTTTCGCAACCTAGGCTTTATCGTAAATCTCCTGGTGTAGCAACGCAAAACTCCCAACAACAGTATCATTATTCTCGAATACGTAGCCGTAGCTCGTTTTTAAAAAGGTTTGTATTAGCGTTTGACGCTGTTTTGTCAAGCTTCAAATTAGACGACTTTTAAGCAACGGTTTTGCAATAACAGTGCGCAGTAAACGAAGTTACAACTTTAAACTTACTGTTCAGGTAAAACAATGTTCAGCATATGACTAAAAAACAATTTTGTGTGGTGTTATCCGGATTGGGAACAATTTACAAGTTCCGGTTCGACTAAATTTGTTTTCACAACCGGTTTATAAAGTTCAGGCTCGGATACAATATGAGTAGCCTTTAACCTGAAAAAATGTGGGTCAGTAAATGTGGAGAAATAATTACTTACTGAATTGTGACTCGTATTAAATCTAAGTTTATGACGCATTAAAAGCAACCAGCTCATTAAAAAAATATCTGAAAAATTGAAAAGCAACGGTTTTTTCATAAATAGGTATTTTTTTTTATAAAATTTCGAACATGACATAACTGGACTCTGAAATATGGAACTTGTGACGTCACGCCTGAGTGAGCCGGTGTTCGGGCTCGGTGGTTTAGATTCTTTTAAAATATTCGGTTCATTTTCGACTCCTTAAAATCTTGCAATAATGGTTCAGGTTTGGGAAAAAATGGCCCACAACCGGTTCGGTTCGACTCTCTGGTTAGAAATGGATCGAGCCTATAGCGCGCTATACTTGGCTAAGCACGTTATACATACCATGAAAAAAATTCCATTTACTGTTTGTCTGGCTTCCCTGTATATTATCTTGAAGCAAAGCTAAACCTCTCGATATGACTTTTTTAGCCATTTGAGTAATTGCCCGCCTTTAACAATTTAACTTTTTCCTTGGGCAATTGTATTACAATGTAAGATTTTACGGTCATAAAATATAAATTTTATTTGTTTTACTTTCTGTTGAGCCATATATCACAACATACGTAGAAAAAGTTTACTGCCAAATTGGAGAAAAAAATCTGGAAATACATTTTAAATACGGCTTGCTATCCTAAGGCTGCATTTGAGTGGTAGTTGTACGTAAAAGACATATGATTCAAAAATATTTGTATTTCAGAAAACGTAGCGCTCTTCTAGCAGCAGCAGATTTTGCAATCCTATAGCTTCTTCCCACGCCTTTGAAACGTCCTTTTCCGATGATCTCCACTGTTACTCGGACTTTGCCATCATAGCGCTTTTCTGCGCAACTGTATAAGTGAAAAATATTACAAATTTCAACATTGTGCAGTCCCTTTTAAATTATTAGAAAATAATTTTATGCCAAAAATATGGCGAGTGGCGACCTGGCAAAAATGTATTAATACTTTAACTTAAGTTAAAAAATTTTTTTAGTGCAGCGTTTCTCAACCGTGGCCCTCGGCTACCCTGGTGGGCCACAGGACAGTCTTCAGGGGGCCACATGCATGTCCTATTTTGAATATTAGCCAGTTAAACAAAAATTTGTTGTTTTCATTATGACTTCAGAGACCTCTCTTGTAACATTATGCGTAGTAATTATCTGGTTTGTGAACAAGGGGGGCCACAGAGTTTTTAGTGTAAATGATAGGAGGCCACGACTCATGAAAGGTTGAGAACCACTGTGCTATAGTGTGTAGTTTAAATAATACATTAGTTCTAACCTGAACTTGGCGGTCTCTGGTTCCATTTCGAGGAGTTCTCGCACTGGAGATCGGGGAACGCAAGAACTAAACTTTTCGATAAGAGGAAGCATCATGGTAGAGTAGACTTGCCACACAGCCGAAAGACTCATGCCACTGTCCATGTAGATTGCACCAGCTACCGACTCGAAAATGTCGCCTAGTGCTTTTGGGACCTGAATAAAAATTTAGTTATTTTACTAATAGGTTTTAACATTCAGCTCAGCGGTGTTTTTTATCTAAATTTTAACGCAAGGACATTTCATCAAACAGAGTCATTTTACCAACTTATAGACAAAATAAAAAACAAAACATTTTCCCACCTCCACGTCCTCCGTCTCGCCATCTTCCTCCTCGTCACAATCGAAAAAATTCGTTGATGTGACAAGATTTTCTTCATTGGACGTGGCGAGGTCTTCCTGGAGTAGACTGCTCTCCCCGTAATATCGCATTAATTGAGCGTCCATTCCTTGCGCCTCCTCCTGTCGCTGCTGGTAACTTACAAACTCCTCAATGATTCGCTGTAGCTCCGGGGAGATTGACTGTGAGTAAACACTACTTTTTAAAATCGATAATTAGTTTTGATTCTTCGGTACTATTTTTAATCGGGTTTAAAATAAACTCGTGGCACAAAATGAATACAAACTCTCTTAACACATGGAGATTTAGTAACTATAAATGTAATGCAATATGAATAACAATCACATCAAAACAATCGCAAAGTACCTGAACCTTAAACGAACCCTTTGAAAGTACTTGAACCTTAACCGAACACGAACCTGTAAACAAAAGCGGTTCGCTCCAGCATGACGTCACAACTTCTATTTTACCGAGTCAAGTTACGCGATGTTCAAAATTTTATGAAAAAAATATGAATATTGAATAAAAAAATCGTTCATTTTATATTTTTTAGATATTTCAATATTGAGTTGCTGTTTTTTAATAAGTCACGGAACTTAGATTAAATGACTTACAATTCAAAGATTATTCTCTACATTTATCGACCCACATTTTGAGATTTAACGCAAATTATATTGTATCTGAACCGGAACTTTATAAACCGGTTTTGAAATAACGATGTTCGAACCGGAGCTGAACCGGAACTTTTAAATTACTCCGAACCGAAACCGGAACTGAACCGGATTCCGAAAAAATCCTTGAACCCGAACCGAACCTGAACCGGAAAAGTCAAACGGTTCGACTCCCTGGGTTATACTCTCGTTAAAATTTTTAAAGGTAGCCCATATTTACAGGTACTAATTTTGGGGAAATTGTGTTTCAAATAGAGATTAAAGGAGTCCAAGGGTTGAGAACCACTGCCCTAATAGATCAACCAATGGAATATTTCACATTTTTATTAGATTTGACTCAACTATGATTTTGACGAGTCAACACATTTCTGCACATAACGTTTTTAGTTTTCAGCTCAATTAAGCATGAAACTCGGACGACCGGACGTGTAAGGTAAGACTAGAAATGTTCCAAGTAGAAACCCAAGGTTTTCTAGAATAATAGGTTTTGAAGCTAGAATACCAAATACAGAATATCGAAGCCTAGTATGTTTTTAATTATATACCTTCTAAACTTAATTTTTGTCAACCTTATAGTGAGTGCAATGGAGAAAAATAAACTCTTCACAAATCCAGTTTGGATTCGAATCCAAGGTCTTCTACTTTTAACATCCCTAGATAAGACATCAGCATCAGTTGACGTAAGGCTTTCTAAGCAATTTCCCTATACTCTTGGAGGTCGAGCAAATCAACCCCCAAATCCGTGTAATTGATGTAATTAAAAAACGTTATTTAAAAAAAAAATAATAATTAGTAATTGTCCATTAGCTTTAGACGGTCTGAAAAATATAGTTTATACTCCTGCGTTCTAATTTGTCTTCTTCAACTTGCCCTTTGTAATAATTATTATTTTTTCAATACTTTCTTTACCGTGAAGTGTCAAATTTTGTTCATTAAAATCATTGGAGAATGGTGACATAGGCCTACAGTACAATTTTGATAACTAAACGACATCATAAAAAACATCTATTTTCCAGGAATTTAAATGACATTCTTCAATTATGTACTGTTGTTTAAAGAAACGTAATTTCTTAGCACGCATATCGATATAAGATAGATGGTTAAATGTTGCAATTTCCGGCCCTCTGTTAGATTAGTTAGGCTACGTCATTGTGATTGTACAACGGAATTTGTTCCCCCATTCTTCACATTTTTTGATAACTGACTCAGCTTCGTTGTATGTTAAGTTACATTAAAGCATGTGCTATAAGATAAAACAAGACTGCTGAGGTTTTGTGCATAAATAATCGTAAGGCAATTGTTGCTTGTACGATGAACAATTGTACATGTATTGTTTGTGGATTAAAATCACTGACCTATTCTAACATATTCTGTGTTTGTTTTACCAAGCGGGGTTGAGAAGGTGTTCAGCACTTGTTGCTGTATTTAACACTACAAAACATACATTGAGCAGATTTTTGGGAGAGAGGAACTATTAGGTAAATACATAATCTGATTTCGTCCTTTTTTGTATTTTAAAATATTTTTTTATAAACACGGAAGCTGGTGTTTGCTTGGTGTTTTGCTCGTTCTATTTTATTCAAAACAACATGTTCTTTTTCGTACATAATTTTTAGACAATGAACAGCCCTTTATTACTGAGCTACTGGATGAAAGGAAAAATTAGACCTTGAAAGGTAAATTCACCACCTTATATCACAAACTAACTAACTTCAATTTTTCTGATACATTTAGTGAATTTTAGATATTTCCTTGGCCAGCGCTTTGATTTGAGAAACCTTTTCATACCTTAAAATACTTATGAAACCCGTAGCGAACTGCCAATGAAGCAAATATGGTGTTGTTGACGAGTGCCGAGCGCAGATCAGTGAGCGCCCCAGGAGAATGTCGACGTTCATCGTGAAACAAGTGACGGGTAATGAGAAAGTCCAACACAGCGTCGCCCAAGAACTCGAGGCGTTGATAGCAATCTAATAGGCATAAGTTTAGTTTATTTTGAATGCTAGTACATAATAACAATGGAACATATCTTTATAAATATTTCCATAATCCTGTCGTATTGACCAGAAATCCGCAATTGTAACCCACCTGTGACTGTGTTGTAGTGGTACGATGCGTGCGTAAAAGCTTGCAAAAGATAAGCTTTGTTGTTAAAGATGTACGAGATGCGGTGTTCAAAGCCACCAAGGCTATTTAGAAGCTGACGCAACTTGGTCTTATGCGTGTCATCGTCATAAATAAGCTGGTTTCGTGGCGAATCGAGGTGGCCGAAGCGGTCACATGTCTTTTGCGAGTCGATACCAGGCAGTTTTGGAAGAACCTATAAAGCGTGTCGACACTGGTAAATCTATTAAACCATTATTTGCCTAAATGCTTAAAAAAAGGACAGGAGTAGTGATAATGTATACCACACTAAATAGCATTTACAATTCTAGCTTACACCTAGTGAAACCAAACACATAACTAAGGAGGTTTTAGCAGAAACCAGTAAGCTTTATAAAGAGTATACCCAGTTGTTTTAGGATTTTTTTACCTGTAGACCGAGATGGCAGAGGAGAAGTTGCGCTGCACGTTGTCCACAAGAGGTCAGGTAAGCTCCAAGCAATGCTTCCACACAATCGGCCACAGACTTGTCAGCGAGAGAATGCTGAGTGTGCAGGTCAAGCATTAGCGGGTCGCTGTTGTGAAGAGGCTTACCTAAATGAGGGCAAACTGTTATTAGGTTGTAAGTGTTTTTAAAGAATAAGCATAGTTTAAACAAAATTGAAAATACTAAATATGTTAAGGATGGCATTATCCGCACTGGCCAACTAAAACCGGAATTGTATTACGAATTTATTTACTACAGATGTACAGTGTTCGGTTTAAAAAAGTTAAATAAACTTTGAACAAATACTTACTATCGCTAATTTACAGTTAAAAAAACTGTAGCAGCAGATTTACGGTAAATCTACGGTTTGACAACTTACCTGACAAATCAACTGGTGTCCAAGTGTCTATTACAAATTCTTCACTCGTGTTTGAACCGAGATTACTCTTGCGTAATGCCTGTTTGTCAGTAAAATGCATTGAACCATGGCCTGAAACTGCCCTAGCCAGATCTAAAAGAACAAAATGTTATTGAAGCAGTTTTAGTTGGTTATTTATGCATAAAAAAGTTTAATAAACTAATCAGAACAAAAATAATAACAAGAGTTCTTAGTGAAACATACATGTGTAAAACTATAACCATGATTAAAACAGGTTTAACTATCAGTAGATTCTACCTTCCTTACAACACGTAACAATAAACTAAGCTAAACTCGACTGGTTACTTATTGACTACATAAGTCACCTATTCCCACTTTCCCATTGGTCCCTGTACTTCCAATGCCAAGAGCGCCAATATTTTGGATACATCCTCCCAACATTCCATCGATCATCTGAATCTCGTCCTCCTCGTATAGTTCTTCATCGACGTCCCGGTTAATTTCGCGTTGTATCACATTGGATTCAACAGTTGGAATAGAGCTGGGTGAGTGGTGTGCGCTTTCTAGATAAAAATGTTATTAGGAATTCAACAAGTTTTCAAGTACTAAAAAGCGAACCTTTTTAGTACTAAAAAGCGTAGGTTGATCGAACTTAAATGGATGACTTTATATAACTTAAGTAAAGCATTGCTCAAACCGGAAAAATAACTATAACTATTAACAGCGGGTTTCTCAGTTTAGCCAAGAATATTCCGTTAACAATGAAATCTGGTAACATAATAGCAGTAACTTTTACAATTAATACCAAAATAAAAAAATTGGCTATGAAAGATAATATATAATAGCTCCCACCAAATAGAACGTAATTCTAAATAAGCGACTCTACGCGCTGTGACCGCATTCGCATTAGAGGAGTATGATGCTAACGCTTAAAATGCAATATTTAAACAAAGGGAAACTTTAGTCTAACAGCAACAATGGTATATTCCTATTTTTTTTAACAGATTACACTATTTTTAACATTATAAATTTCAAAACTAGAATCTGACAACCATGAACAAATAGAACTCAGTGTTGCTTCGTTTATCGGTGCTAACTGACAATAGGAATCTTTACGGAATCCTATTGGTAACGAATTTCAGCTAGAACATCAAGATAAAAACGAACGTTTTGTTTGATTTGAAAATAGTACCTGTTACGGAGGATGTCTTGGTCAGCGACTTCTTTTTTGGTGTTTCACCTGGCACTCCAGTCCATATCCCTTGATTTATCAGAACAATTAAATAATCAACAGCCATGAATAATTGTTATAATATCATTCGACTACCTCTAATAATCCACAACCCACCTATTTCAACGTCATCCTCTGACAGCAAATCTTCCTCTTCGGCCATTTGTTCTTCCGACCCCACTACAAATCCGGTGGGCATCCAGTTGACGGTAGGGTCAAAGTTTAGCGTGGTCATTTTGCCTGCCAAACCAAAGCGACGTCCGATCCTGTACAAGTTGTAGTTGGATACCTTCTTACTTCGCATGTATGAAAGCTTACCTTAACAAAACAATACTCAACGGTTTGGTAACTTGGCTAACTTCAAGTTATTTGCAGCAAAATAAAATATTTCCACGTATACTATGCTGCCTAAACCTAAAACTGGACTAGCATTGGAGTTTGGCACAGCTAATGACGTTTGTAGGACATGTGGTATGGATATTGTTAACTTGTTGTGTAAGTAATAAATATGGTGTTGTAAAACTCAGAATATTTACATCATGTGTGAATTGATTTTATATTGTAGACTTAATTTGTTATGTTTAAACTGAGGAAGTCAAATCCTTTTTTAACATCTTTCATAACTATTACCTTCGTGTGCATCTGGATAAGTACAGTAGAGATAAACCGTGACAGCATGTTTTAAAAACGAGTCTCCCAACATTTCTAAACGTTCCAAGTTAAAGCCATCACTTGCATTAGATAAAGTAAGTGCCTGAAAAAACAATTTTTTTACAATAACAACCAGCCAAAATGACAACATTACAATGGTGGATACATTAAAATGAATACAACATTACAAACTAAAAGATTAATACATCCTGTAAACCAAGGCCGCGGAGTCGAAATCGGACTCGGGACTAGAGTAAGATCACGTAAAACTACCCGAGTCCCGAGTCCGACATGCGCATGCGCAGTACCACATATTTAAACTGACATGTGCGCCAACTGTAAATTGTAAAGGCGGAATATCATATGGTGTATATTTTCCAACCATGTACTGTTGGTGGATGATTTATAATTCAGGGGTGTTCAAATGATTTCTGGCATGATCCATCACAGCCAAACCTGACAACATGATTATCCACCGAATACGAATAGTAAACATATTTGACACGCTTTATTTTTTACGCGCGATAACTTTAATAGTTAATCTTGTTTAGTGTTTGTTAACCTTTCTAAGTCAGTTTCAAAGTCAGGGCGCACGTGGCGAGCGAAGCGAGCGCAATTTTTTTAGGTATACCGGCATTTCTTTTAAATTTCTTGCAAGTTTTTATTACATTGCCGAAAATACAAAATGAAAAAAAAAAAAAAAAAATGAAGCGCTGATCTAGTTCAAAAGACCGCATCAAAACGTAAATAAGCCGGACGTAGAAAGATGATTCGCGCGAAGCGGGAAAGTTTTTCGCACTTATGTAGTTAAAATAGTCAAAAAGTATTTGAAATTGACACGTATCTAGTTTGTCAAAGAGGCGACGGGCCGAATGAATTACATTGGCGGGGCGCATCCGGCCCGCGGGTCGTTGGTTGCCAACCCATGTTTAAGACTTTAGGTCTTACAATAGCATCGAATTGGGGCTTTCTGTCGCTGACTGATATCCTCAAAGCTTACAAAGATTAGCATTTGGGAGCCTCGTTCTATGCTTGATTTTTTACAAAATTCATTAACACTGACAATTGGTATTTACATGAAAACACTGTAGAAAGTTTGTTTTTTTAGACTACATTAGAAGATCCGCACAAAACGCTGTAAAGATCCGGAATCGGATCGCGATCCGCCATATGAACATGACCGATTTATATGATACTCCTATAAGTGGATTGCTGAATATCCACGTTATTTTAGTTTCGTAAATTGGCGGAACACCGGCTGTAGAGTCAGGGCTTAACTCAGGACACGACGAAATCGCACATATGACCCGAGTCCGACTCGGGTTATTTTTAACTGACTCCGCAGCCTTGCTGTAAACTATAAACAGCCTTTTTAGTTCTAAAATATTAAGTAAGTAACCTGTAAAATTATACCAGGTCCAGGGCCAGCGGGCACTTCGCTTGCTTCAAGCACGAGAGATTGCCACAAGGATTTTGGAATGCAGCGAAAAAGCTCTTGAGAACTAACAGAAGTTTGATGCTTTTGTTTCTGTCCCATTTTGGGAGGATTTTTCTGTATTTCTATATCGTTGTCATCATCGTTTTCAAGTTCAAAGTTTGCAAAAAAGTCATCTGAGCAATATGACTGCGAGTCCGAATCTGTGGAATCATCTTGCACATGTTGCCTTTCTTTTGAGAAATCGCTTTTAATAGAACATGTTTCACTTTTTGGCTTGTTTTCGGGCAGTATTTCAGGGTGTTGAATGGTATTTAAGTTTTTACTCAGATCGGAACGATTTTCGCAAATGTCTGTAAAATTGTCACCTTTTTGACAAGATAAACTTACTTTACTGTTCTGATTGTCAGACATACAGTTAGTTCGACAGAAACTGCTTCGTAAACTAGTCGTAGGTTCATTATCTTGTAACAACATATTACTATTGATAACATCTTGATTTCCGTTTGCTTTACCACACGACGCATCCTGGTTTGGTGGTAATTGGCTGCAATTTGTACTGCTCGAATCACAGAGTTTGTTCCCCGAAGGTTTACTGGGTGACTTCCAGCCGAAATCCAGGTCAGGCCACTGTAGGCCGACTGGTGTGAAAACAGATGCAATCCCCGAGTGGTAGGCAATTTCTACACGTAACTCTTCAGCGATCAGGAGCTGACCAATTCTAAACAAGTAAAGTTTGTGCTTTTGTCTGTAAATGTAAAATTTAGCAAACCTAAAATTGCGACGCCCATAAAAACCAATGAGAGTAGCGACCCATAGGTTGTGAACCACTTCATAAACGGTTGTACGGAAATAACGTGTTTATTGCAAGTTTGAGCGATCTAAAATCTAGGTGTTGATTAAAACATAGCTGTTATGAAAAGGCATAACCGGTGGCCATTTTTCTCTTACCAGATTCAAAGCAAGTCCCTTTTTCACTTTCCGGCAGAAAAGTAAAACTGAATATCTTAGTCCGATTTTAGCTGGATCTTCTCTTTATTTTGTGACTAACAAACACACGCACATAGCATTGCAAACACTTCGAAAAACATTTTACTAGACCAGGGTTTAAAATTTATTATTTTTTTGGTTTGCTTTGGCTCATTCCTTTCACATGTTTTGAATTAGGTTTACGGCTACTTTCTCGGACCTTCAGAAATGCTTTTCGGGTCCCAAGTATTCCGCACACCTCACTTCGAAAATCGCTGTACCACATTATCTACACGAAATAAGCGTCGCTACCCAGGCTATACGGGACATTAAAATGGTTAAATTGCTAAATCTATTGCGTAAAACTTGCCATGATAATATTTGGACGGTAGTATTCTAGTGTGGCTCGAAGATGAGAGGCAATTTCAGTTTTTGGCTGTTATTGTCATTGTTTGCTGGTAAATAAAACAAAATGGAGATTCCTTTGTGGTGTACAAAAAGGATTTTAGTTTAGTTTTAATATTTGCAGATTATTTATTAACGTGTCGTTTAATGTGAGAATCGCTATTCCTTTTTTTACTATAAAATGTTCATTATGGCGTACATCGACCCAAATACTGCGAAAGGTAAAAACTCATTGGTTTATTAACATTTGTGTAAATATATTTACCCCAAACCATTGTAAATACATTTTAATGTAACCTCAATACCATTTAAAGGGAAACATTTTTGAAAAGTATGATTGGTTTCACGTTACAAATGCGAAAACTGCATTTTTACGTAGAGCAACATTAGCAAAAAAACACAGTTCAATCACGATGATGTTGCAGATGTTGATCACGT
Organism: Ascidiella aspersa; assembly: GCF_963924565.1. Taxonomy (NCBI): domain Eukaryota; kingdom Metazoa; phylum Chordata; class Ascidiacea; order Phlebobranchia; family Ascidiidae; genus Ascidiella; species Ascidiella aspersa. The sequence continues at coordinate 17,278,666 of NC_139452.1, forward strand.
AAAGCATACGAACTTTATAATGCTTGTACTGACCTGTAGAGGACAGACGGAAGACAAACTGCTTTCCTCCAAAGAGAGGCAGGAATTGGATGAACTTCACACAACTCTGGAACAAGGATCTGCCGATTATGGAGGCTCTCATATTTCGCACGCTTCTTTTCCAGTGATGAAAGTGGTAGGGACTTTCCCTTGTGATTGAGGTGGCGCGGGGTAAGAAGGTTGAGTCTGTGTGTTAGAATCATTATAGGTTAGGTAAATGCGTGACATTAGACTGATTATAAGAACTTTAAAGAAACAAAAACATTATAGTAATGGCCTTTTCACAATCACAGCAGATTCATTGAAACCACCAGCATTACCATTTCGAACGACTGAATCATAATTTTACTTAAAATAACTATCAGAAACAAAATGATTGCACGAAGACATTTTCTTGCTGGTTGTACTTATGAATGCATACCTGGACGAAGTGTGGTCCACGTCAAGCAGAGGCTGCTCCAAACATCGGATGTGCAAACCATACTTGTGCCTGTAATAATGCTGGAAGCTCTGATACTCGTTGGACGGGAAACTGCTTGCAGGAGTCAGACCCTGCTTAATTTCTGCCACGTAGAACCTGTGACAAATTCATTAACAAAATATAAAAGAATTACTACTTGCTTGTAACTTAAAATAGTAATACACAGGGTTGGGGTTTAGCACTTGCTTTAGGTGGCAGGAAAAAGACATTTTTATTGGCGTTGTCCTTGTTATGTAAATATTTACCATGAACTCGATATTTTGTAAACTATATCGCAATTTTAAGTCACCAAGCTGTTGCATTTAAATTACTGTTACAAAATATGTTTTATCAGCACCGTTTAAATTTGCTTAAGGCGTGCTCTATACCTACACGCACAAAACACGCATGGAATAGCTTCGTTGAAACGGCGTAAAAATGTCAAAACTAGTGCTTAAAAAAGGGTAGAGAAACCCATGAACAGTCTGAACATGACATAGCCAAAAATATGCAGGATACTGAAATTTAAATTGAGTATATAAAAAGCAGTGCGCTTCATCTTCATAAATTATGAAAACATCTAGAAGCGATTCAATATCATAAGCAATAGTTCGATCTACCCTTTTTCTACTATTTTAAATACCAGGTCATGATGTATTCTTCAAACTAGCAGCAGTGGCCAGTAGAAGGCTAGTGCCAAAAAATGAAAAAGGTTCGATTTTATCACATTGACAGGTGGTTTGGTTCAAAAAACAGAGGGGCCACACGCCGCACGAATTATATGTAAATATTTTAAACATACGAATACACTTATAATTTACCGGTTGGGTTGATCACAACTTCTGTACTTTGCTATTACAACTCCATCCTCGTAAGTTTCTCTTCGAAATACAAACTTCTTCCTTAGCTCCGACATCCGGTGGCTAAACCATGGATCCGTGCGCTTTTTACGCTCCACTAACCGGCTAGCATCAGTGCGCATCATAAAGCTCCAGTCGATGTCAAGGCGCGAAGTGTTTGGGTGGTAATGGTGAGAAGAACCTGCAACTTTAAAGTTGACTTGCTAATGATAAAAACACTCTAACACATTTCGCCCGCGGGCCTATAGTTGGACCATGTTTGTGTAAGTTATGGGTCCTTAAATTTTGTTTAGCTACATAACTAAGTTATGACTTTTTTGCAGGAGCCTTCTAGGGGGTCATCTGAAATCAGTTGATCAATTAAAGATTTTCATGCAATCAAGGTCAGGCTAGAAAACAACTAGCCGGCGTTGAGGTTCTCCCTCACAACTGTAGTCGTTCTAACAGGATGCCACATGCAATGGTGTTTTAGCTGTTTCTTACATTAGTCCATTGTGAATATCTTTAGCTCACCGTTATCGTTAGTTAGTACGACTTTTGCATGGTTAGATTACAGTAGTATACAAACTTCTGTATGAATTTTTCACTGACTTGTCAAAGCATATACATCAATCACATAATGAAAAAATAATTTCGTTGTTTAGAAATTTTATTTTGTTAGACTAAAAGTGACGCTGACAATGCAGTCAAGTTGGTGACTGCTACAGTAGTAATATGTGGGTATCGCCTACCCCACCCAGCCCGGTACCGCTCTTTAATGACCTTAATTTCTTGGTGGAACCTTTTGATTGCCAAGCAGCGGTGTGACTGTCTGTCACTGACTGCACAAAACATGCATATTTTAGAAGTTTACGGATCTAAAGGCCTAAAAAATGCCTGATTTTAGCTTATAACGAAGCAGAGCCGAGTTGTAGGCAAGACTGCAATGATTTGTTTCACACAGCAGTTATTTGGAAACATAAAAGCTAAAAGAATTAATGGAGTATTTTTTTTTCTGGTTACATAAAGATTTTCTCTTTGGCAACTAAAGGTAACGTTAGCTTCACAAGTTCTGATGGAAACGCTTGGTGGCCACCCTTTCATCACGCTTTTATTGCCGTTATATAACAATACACACTTTAAACTTTTTGAACTGTTTATGAACAGACGCCACTCTTAAGCTCTATATTGTGCCAAATTTATTTTCGCCACAAGCTCTTTAATGTCTTTTAGAGTAAACGATTTTATCTTGTTCGAAAAAATACTAAAGCAATTATTTTTCTCTCGAACAATAAAAAAAACAAAAAATCTAGCTACTACAAACACATAGCTACTAAAAAGATATTGACGTGGTATGATAGTTGAAGGGAGTACTGTAGTATGTGTTGAGCAACACAAATAAACTGTGGTCGTGAAAAATACCAGGGAATAAAAACAAAGTAACGGGCAAATCATTCCTAGGAAAATAGGCTAACATACTTTATCAGTCAATAAATTTAAAAGATGTTCCTCGTACCCCATTTTGAGAATATGTCATCAACAGAAGTACAAAATTTAGCCAAAAGAAATGTTCGGCCAATTGGCATATAAGTGCCAAACTTCTCAAATAATCTTGGCTTACATAATAATCAGCAAGGTAGTGGACAAACCGAAATTTCGTTACAGGTATTGCCCCCTTACACCCCTTTTATTAGTTAAAGCGGTGTTACCTTTGTTAAGAACAACCACAAGAATTTGTGAGGAAGCACAGGAAGGTTGAAACGATAAAGGAACCCTGTCGAGTCGAAGAATGTCAGAAAATACATAGCGGTGAAAAGATCGCACCTATGAAAATAGTTTGAGTGCTTTATAGTTTTACTATACAAATGTCTTGTATTGACTAGGGCAGTACAATATTTCTAACTTAATCTCGATGACACATAGCCTTTAACGTATTTGTCTTTTTCGGTAAAAACGCAATTAAGATATTTTTCTACACGATACACGAGCGATGATGTGAAATGTCTCGTAACAAAGTAACTCACAGTAGTGACATGCTTGGATGAGCAGTAAACATTTAAACCTAAACAAATCAGCCAGGCGCTTTTATAGCATTGTTTAAATGAGATTTTTTTCATCGATTTAGCACTACCTTAAACCTCTTACAATATTATCATATAAAAAGATAATTGTAAGCGAACCCAACAGACTTCATCAAATTTAATGTAATAGCTTTGTAAATATTACTCAATTAATTTTTTTTTTTCTAGAAGTAAATCAAAAATTATCTGCGAATACCATAATGGTGGTAAGCATCTTCGCAACAACACAGTTTACACCGTTAGTGTTTTGTACTGTTCAATATAGGCTATTTTTGAAAGACATTTGATGAGCAAATAGCATTGCCGGTACAACACATAAGGCTATATTACAAAGTTTCAATATACCAAGTTTAAAGCGATACATATTTGTAATAAAACTGGTTAACACTTTAATTAGTCAAGTAACGCGGAGTATTTCTTTTATTTTTATATTAAGGTACATCACTTGATCTGTTTTTAAAAGGCCTATTTCAAACTAAAGTAATAACTTCATAAAGGACAGAACGGTTGCCACACTCACCAGGCTGATGTGCTGAGAACTGAGCGACACATAAGAACGACACAAACAAAGACGAGCAGATTCCTCGCCGGATCGAGTGAAGATGGGAAATCCAGGAATCTAATGCAATCCAAAAAATTAGAACAAACACGAAGGCTAGGAAATCAAGGAACAAAATACCAGGTAATGAAAAATTCATATTTATTTTGATGTAACACGCTTTCTTAGAACTATATTAAAAATTTAAATTAACCAAAAATAAATAATTTAACGTTTCTACTCTTTGGGTTTATAAATTAATTATCATTGCTACGCAACGTGATAAACCGATACACCAGTTATTTGTTTACATTGGGAATGGGTTTGGTTGTAAGAATTCCGAAGCATCTATTGGTGTCTTCTGGGAAGAAAAGTTTCCTTCTCCGTACGTTCAGCTCATCTGAAAGTGGGATGCGAATTCTCATCCGAATTTCGTATATAAAGACGTTGCTCTCGATACCAGGGATGCAGTTAGCTAGCGTCAGCGGGGTCTGAACAAAATAAAAGTAGGATTTCTTTTTTTATGGCAATACTAAGTCTATAATTTGGGCATTTTTTATTACTTACACTCTAAGTATTGGTTACTACTTGACAGCTAACTCCTTTCAACATTAAATACTTTTCCAGCATGTTAATTACAACATTTTTATAACGTTGTATGCTTTATTATTAAATGTGATCGTTTTATTTAATTAGAACTTTTTTAAATTTAGAATATAGATTGAAATAAAAACTGGTAACTTTCTTCCTATAAAAATCTTTTTTGACCTGGCACATTATATTATACTAACTATAAAAAATGCTAAAAGGAAGATTTGCGTATCAACGAGTTGAAATACGCACCTCGGTACGTCCTGACAACGTTTTTAAGAAAATTTCGCTATCTTAATCTATATAAATGCATTTATCAAGCATTGTGTCTTTTAAATATAAACATCTAAATTCTACAGCATGGTTTCCTAACCAGGGGTACGTGTACCAATTTTTTTCGGGTTTATGCAAAACTCATTAAAATACTCATTTGATATTTCTGTCATTTCAAAAAGACAAACAATAATAATAAGGCCAAAGTAAAACAAGACGGTGGTTATGTTAGAAAAATGTTGTTTAAACAGTTAAAATACATCGTAAAAATAAAGATTTGAAAACACTGAATTATAGAGTATAACGCCACTATTTAAATTACACCATAGACTACATAAACGATCAAATTGACGCTCTTCCCGAAAGTATACTTATTTAAACGATTCTTTGTGATAATTAGTGACGCAAATCAAACTCTTGAAAAATGAAAGTTTTGGCAAAATGATATATCGGCGTTTTTTTCGCTTTCCGCGTATGTAGCATTTTTATTAAAGTAACACCTTTCCAACCTACAACTAGACGGGGTTGCGGTTGTTCTATATTTTGTCAAGGGGTATTTTTCAGGGCCTTATTTTCATGGGTGGTTCAATAATTGGGTCAATATAAATAGATTATTTACCAGGTTAGTTTTTGTAATATTATAAATTACGCTCTGGTTTATTCGTTTTACGGTTTATATTAAGTTGTACTTTCTTGACTTGTTTCTGCAAACAAAAACAGATATGGGCCGAAATATTTCTTGCCTTCACCCATGACGTTACAGATGCAAAGAAAATTTTGATGTACATATACACATCCCAAAACTTTTCCTTGATTTGTTTCTGCAAGCACAAACAGTTATGGGCCGAAAATTTTCTGCCTTTACTGCTGACGTAGATGCAAATTTGTTTCCACAAAAAACGCTTGTTGTTTTAAACCCCTCCCCCTCCACCCGGGAGTAAATATTTCATTAAAAAAAACAATATTTACATTTTTTTCCAACCCCCTTCAAAAAATGCACCCCCAACCCTTGGGCCCAACCACAAAAATTTACAACCTTCTTGGTCATTTTTTTTATCTAAATTCGAATTAAGTACAGTTTTCTTATAAAACAATTTTTTGTATTAAATTGCCACAAAACCACCCGATTTTGGGGTTGTTCACCCCTGAAAAACAAACAAGGGATTCGTAGTATCATTTTTATGGTTTACTTGCGATTTGATTTACATAAATAGCATATTGGCGAACACTACAAAAGAGAGATATATTGCTAGATACTACTGTCGCTATAGGCGTAGAATGCTTCAAATTACTTAACGTCACACTATTTTATAGCGAAAAAAGGACACGCTCATAATGTTGAACCTATAAACCCAATTAACATAATAAACATAAATTTTAAAGATGAAAGCCGAATATGTTAAGTTTCAAAGTTTAACTTTATGTGTACCATATTATAGACCCTCAAAACTATTTGAGGCTCAATTACCAAAATCCGTTTTTAAATACGAACAATAAACATGTTATAAACAATTAAAAAAACTTGTTGGTGCTTTGCGCAAAAACACTTAACTTAAGCTGCTTGTTTGCGCACTGTTTCGCGTGACAACAGCAAGTTTCTTAAAACTTTAAAAACGTTTTGACGTTTCCGGCCTTTTTATGACCCTTAAATCATTATATTGTTTATCAGAGATGATGTAAAAAACATGGCAACCCTACTAAATAGTATTGCACGACAGATTTCGCTCTGTTATCATTTTATCGTCTTTATTGTATAATTTAGATCAGCGGTTCTCAACCAGTTGGCCATGGCTCACTGGTGGGCCTTAAGAACATTTGAGGTTGGCCACAGACCAATTTAAAAAAGCTAGATTTAGTTTCAATTGTGTCGCCATATTTAATTTTACAGGAATAATGGCTTGGGAAGGAATTAAAAAGAAATGTAAATTTATTGTTCAGTCGCAAGTATCTCACTAATGCAAGGTTAAATAAATAATCTTTTTTGAAATATGTTCTGCTGTGTTTTGTTCTAAACCTATTTTACAGTTTTTTCTTTTAAAAAACTATTGGGCCACAGAATTTTTTTGCAACGTAAATGGGCCACGAAAGAAAAAAGGTTGAGAACCACTGATTTAGATGATTGCTTTTACCATTATAGTCAAAATATTTTGCGTAGTTTCGATAATTATATTTCCTTCTTAAAACTGTGAGATTTTAGTCTAGAATTCATTAAGACTGTTTCTTACCGTATTGCCGTACGCATTTGTTTATTCAGATAAAAAACTGTTGGTGCTTAACGAAATTTCCAAGACCACAAAAAACTTTTAGCATTCGATTCAAAGACTGAATTCGTTTTATAATTGCCCATTATATTCTACCATTGCAAGCGAAAGTTTTTTTTGCAGATTTTGTGTAATTAATTTTTCCAGTTAAAATTCAAAACTTTGTTTCATCCTAATCCTTGCGAATAATTATGTTTTCATGGTATTGTAGCAATAAATAAACGTTGTTGTGTAATCGCAAGTGCGTAAAAGGTTCCGCTTCCGATTAAGCGTAGCCTAATTCCTTTGTAGTATGTTTCGCTTTTTATTACGTATTTTTGTTCCAATGAGGTGCATTGGAGGTCACTAGAACCACATTACTGCAGTTTGTACGCGACAATAAACAGTAATTATATTGCGTTACGCGATGTCTGTTTAGGGGGCCAGGCATCAGTTTCAAGATAATGCAGCCAACCAAAGATCATTACATAACTAAAGGCTTATAAAAACATAATGGACAGTTTTCGCAATTGCAGATAACAGCCGATGGCAGGGAAGATGTTTAGGTTTTGGCTGTAAATATTGACATACTTGTGTCTGGCGTTTCAAAGCAGAATGCACTCCCTTGGCGGAATCTGTTTCGCTGCTTTAACAGCGCCCCTTTGTCGCGTATTAACGCGAGACAGTCGGTATAACCGGTGTCGTTTTAACCAGATCCTTTTTTTAGGAAATATTGCCACCGCTAGGTAGGAGTACAGAGCTAAAAACAATTTTACGATGACGTCATATTTTGTTTCCAATTTCTACCCCCAGCTGAAAACCCCTAGGTAAATAGACTTCTAAACCCTTAAAGGCTCATCTACATATACGCCTCCATCTTGTATGGAAATTTGAAGTCTCTCCAAATTATAGTTTTCCTGTAAAACTCTGGACAAAAAACGGTCTGAAACAAACCAAAAAACCCATAAAAGAATTCGAGCAAAACCAAGATATGTACCGAAAATAAATTTTCGCCTCATATAATTTACCAAATAAACCCCTTATACGTGTTGTTCATAAGGTTACTTCTTTATCACGTCAAGTTTAAACTGTGACGTCACCTCTAAAAAAAGGGTCATTATCATGCCAAAAAAAATCTTGGGACAGCGCGTGGCCACGTGGACCCTTTTTTGTTTAAATGTAAGATATGGGAAACTATAGTAGTTAATGTCATTTTAATTTGTTTGAAATATTGATTTGCAGTAACTTTTCACGTGTTTTCTTTCTGTGTTGTCAATGGCGTTTACAAATTGTTGTTCAGTCAAAATCTTCCGGTGAAAAGTAATTTCTTCGAGTAATGTACGCATATTTTGTGTATGTACGCATCACGTTTAATTTTGGCCCGCGATTAGGAAAGGTTGCCGACCCCTGTTAAGCAAATAGGTCAGTGGAGTAAAACGGCATTAAAACATTTTAACTTGTTTGCATTTTAACTAGTTTTTAACTTCATCCAAAAAGCAGCACAATACATAATAGTTGTCCATGACTTGGGTCGCGAGATGTTCACGAAACTTCGCACTGAAAAAAAAATTGCAAACCACTGCAATTGACCAATCATTTTAAAAAAAGAACGTTTTCGGTGATGAATATGAAAATAAAATTTTAAACTCCAGGATGCTCCAGGAACATTACTTAAAAGCATGTAGTAAATATGTTTTTACGAGTGAAAGACTACGTCAGAGCAGCGTGCTTATTTTTAGCTTATACCAGCTGGTAAAACTGGGCATCGGAGTGGTTGTGTGCCAAGTTTTTATGAAATGCAAAATCAATCATTCTTACTTTAATTACCACTTATTTTCAAAACGTCTGTCCAATAAGTGACGAACAAAGTGTATGATATGCAGGACATTAACAAGGACATTGGAGCTATGGAAGTCTGTCAAGCTTTATAAAATGAAGGAATGATTTGAAACACCTGCTGGATGATATATCGCAATGACGACAGTCATGTATACAAAATAAATACACAGCTTGACATTTTAAGGGCCATGTATTGAAGCTGAGTTGTGTATTGTTTAAAATGCTTTTAACTGGCAAAAAAATGGTGATATCGTGAAAGTAAAGGAACTAAATAAAGATTCGGAAACAGTGCGAAAAATGCAACTAGCCGGGCAATTATTGTTATAGTGATTGAGTGGCCACATCTTCATGATTTCTTAAATTTTCTTTAACCATGCAAAATATCGCGTGTATTGCACCGATTATTATTTTGGGATGTTTGCGCGTCGTAAGAAACTTTACAGGAGCTGAACTTCAAATAATAGTTAAAAGATAATAAATTTATCCCAGATAAACAAAAGAGCACGGCAATTTGAGGAATTCCTTTGGTAGAATGTGTGTGACGTGCTGAGCAATGTGTAGCGCGACCAAGTGTTTCATGTTTCATCAATCCATTTCAGACACGTGTACAACATTGCATTTGGGTTCATGTTAAATTGCAACACCCAATATTTTAAATCATCGGCTACAATACTCCGATTTTTTGGGGGGCGGGGGGACTGGATCCGTTGCCTTGGTCAATGGTAAATCATTCTTTTCGACAGAACTCCAAGCTTACATTTAACAGGTGCTCCTTATCATCCTTCTACAACTGGTGCTGACTAGAGGTTGGTGCAGACCCTTAACAAAGCTCTTCGTAAGTCATCGGGGTCACCAAACGAAGGGATACAGTTACAGAATTTTAAATCCAGTACTGACGTTGGCGACCAATTTCGCTACACCAGCGACAAGGATGCCTATTTAGGAAAAACCAAAGCCCGACTCAACTTTTCACTTCCATCCTTGTTCTGCCAAAATACAATCATGGACTGACTATGCGGTTCTACTGCGAGAGTTCTTCCGGCGACGCAAAATCGCGCGCTCTATCACGTATTTATTGTATTCCAATGTGAATTACGCCGACTGCTTGCCTATAAATGCTGGTGTAGTTGCTATTGTCAGCCTATTCGAATAAAACTATTTCTAACATTAGGCTTTGTTGTTGAATTGGCAATGGAAACATAGGAAACCAAGGGGGGGGGGGTGGGGGGGGGGAAGTAACACAAACAACAACTGCTTAAAGAATTCAAAAAAGAGATAAATCTTAAAAAATGAGCCAAAGTCTAATACAGCAAATTTTTATACAACCTAAAAAATAGCGTGTATATTTTAATGCATTATATAGGTAATTTTTTCTTGAATTATTTAATATATTAATATATATATAAAACACAAATATTTTAAGCGACAACTTCTCCACCTCCTTGTTGTATGTCTGTCGTCGCTTGGTGGAGCCAGGGCGTCCAGTAACATTTGTTTTCTCAGGATTCCATGGATCCAATTCCTCCGCATATTTGACCGTTTCCTTTCCTAGTTGTCATAAAAGTGACGTCATAATGCCCGGTTGCAATTAGCTTCTTAAAAATGTCGTAAACAAATAACTCCAAGGCTTGCACTTATAAGTAAAAACATAACATTTACGGTCAAATAAAGCGGAACTATTTCTAGTATTTTCTCAAAACAATGAAACATATGTACACACATATATGTGTGCTTACAACTGAGATCTAGCCCTTCTGAAGCTGCTTTTTGACCAACGATAACGGCTTACGTATTATTAGTACACCGAAAAGCCATTGCAGACTCACCGAATCTGTCGATCAATGATGCAAGCAGAGCAGACTAGAAAAACAACTAGCCTGCAGTGAGGTTCGAACTCACGACCTCCGGTCAAGCCGGGACCGTCGCTCTACCAACTGAGCTATGCAGGCTCAGAAGGGAACGAGTCGAGAAACAACCATACGCCAATGCTTGCTCAATCTGTTAGTACAAGCAACTTCATAATGAAGGGGATCGCCAGTATCATATCATAATACAATGAAACATATGTACACACATATATGTGTGCTTACAACTGAGATCTAGCCCTTCTGAATCTGCTTTTTGACCAACGATAACGGCTTACGTATTATTAGTACACCGAAAAGCCATTGCAGACTCACCGAATCTGTCGATCAATGATGCAAGCAGAGCAGACTAGAAAAACAACTAGCCTGCAGTGAGGTTCGAACTCACGACCTCCGGTCAAGCCGGGACCGTCGCTCTACCAACTGAGCTATGCAGGCTCAGAAGGGAACGAGTCGAGAACCAACCATACGCCAATGCTTGCTCAATCTGTTAGTACAAGCAACTTCATAATGAAGGGGATCGCCAGTATCATATCATAATACAATGAAACATATGTACACACATATATGTGTGCTTACAACTGAGATCTAGCCCTTCTGAAGCTGCTTTTTGACCAACGATAACGGCTTACGTATTATTAGTACACCGAAAAGCCATTGCAGACTCACCGAATCTGTCGATCAATGATGCAAGCAGAGCAGACTAGAAAAACAACTAGCCTGCAGTGAGGTTCGAACTCACGACCTCCGGTCAAGCCGGGACCGTCGCTCTACCAACTGAGCTATGCAGGCTCAGAAGGGAACGAGTCGAGAAACAACCATACGCCAATGCTTGCTCAATCTGTTAGTACAAGCAACTTCATAATGAAGGGGATCGTTGGTCAAAAAGCAGCTTCAGAAGGGCTAGATCTCAGTTGTAAGCACACATATATGTGTGTACATATGTTTCATTGTATTATGATATGATACTGGCGATCCCCTTCATTATGAAGTTGCTTGTACTAACAGATTGAGCAAGCATTGGCGTATGGTTGTTTCTCGACTCGTTCCCTTCTGAGCCTGCATAGCTCAGTTGGTAGAGCGACGGTCCCGGCTTGACCGGAGGTCGTGAGTTCGAACCTCACTGCAGGCTAGTTGTTTTTTTAGTCTGCTCTGCTTGCATCATTGATCGACAGATTCGGTGAGTCTGCAATGGCTTTTCGGTGTATTTTCTCAAAATTGTTTTATTTTTATTTTACACAAAACATGCAAAAACTGATACATCAATTAAAGAAATAAGTAAAGGACACCTCTTTGCATTAATAAAAAAACAATAAAATTTTAATTAATCATCTCTATACCTAAACCTTTACTTACCAATAGGCATCAGACTGTTGTCGAGT